>NW_016158196.1:0-6917 GCF_001687245.7 Rhagoletis zephyria | reverse complement strand
TAAATAAATAAATGCAGATACAGTCTTAGGCTAGGGTTGCCAGATTTTTTATGCGCGAAATTAGTACGTTAGACTTTTTCATGCTAAAAAAATCAGTACTTTTCAGACATTTTTATTCAAAGCAAAATTATGACTGTAAGTATCAGATAATACTTTAAAACGCCAGAGTAGTTGTTTTTCACAATATTTTGGTATATAAATAAAATATAGTTCATAAGAAAAGTGTTATTAATTTTAACAGAGTGTACACATCATTGTACACAGTAGCCAATATTTATGACATTTGTTAATAGCAATAATGAATCACTTCCGTCTTCAGTGTTTAAATAGTCAGAGAATTCTACATATTTCACTTTAAAATTTCTTTTAATTTGAAGTTCACTTTAAAAAATTTTAATTAGAAGCCGGTTTCTTTCTTTGCCCAGGAAGCAAACTTTTTACTTAAGATCCTCTCAGTTGCTTCGTTTGAGTGTGGTTATGACAAAAAACAAAATTACATATTTTTTTAAACTGTGGAAAAGTATCACTATTTAAGGACATCATCTATAATTCCTCATGGCTTAAATTAATTTTTTCAGCTACGCAAAAACTTTGAAAGAATAAGAATTCCTAAAAAGAGTATCTCACTCTATGTCTTGTATGCAAAACTCTTTTACAATGTCAGTAAATTGTGAAAAAAGAATTGTAAGTTATAGGAAAAAGCCATTCGAATATTCAAATTTGTTGTTATTAAACTGAAAGTTATTTTCGAGATAACTAGCAACACTCGACAAAAAGATGTCAGCCTTCTTTTCAAATAATTAAACCTCCATCATACTATCGCAACTTGTACGTAACGACCCGGGGATATGCCCATAAAACGATTGACTTTTTTTTGTATTAATTTCTAGGGCATATCAAACATTATCTGAAACATGTCAACTATAATTAAATTATCTTCTTACTTTTTACAGTAGAGTTTAAGGATGTTACAACGTTATGTAAAAACCTTAATAAAATCATAAAGTATTTTGATTGAATTGAAAATTCAGTACAAATCAGTACAAATTTTGAAAAATCAGGACATTAGCGAACTGATTGAAGAAATGAATAAGAACCAGTACAAGAGTTGAATAATCAGTACTGTACTGACAAAATCAGTCGTCTGGCAACCGTATCTTAGGCACAGAGATGAGATCATTTAACATTTCTTGGTTGTATGAATTATATACATATGTACATGTTATGTACCAATAAGTTTAATTTCTTAAAAGTAAATTTAAATAATTTAATTACACATGCAAATCTTTAGCAGCTGCCCACACAGAGTGCGGGTCATTTTTGCTTACAAGTTCCTTGCATAAAATTATGCTTTGGTACTGTCAATCTTAAGTTCATTTCTTAGTTAAATTTTTATCAAAGAAAGCGTTGAAAATTTGCGTTCTACAGCCGCAGAGCTATGTGGTAATGAAATTATATTAAAAAGAAAATTGGCGAGATGCATGAAGCTATTTTCATTCATTCCATTTTTAATAGAATAAACTTTTTCCCAAAACATATCAATATTCAGATCGCTGGAAACATCAACCTCACTTAGCCTCAGTAAATTCCACTGCGTGGTTATTATATCAGGATTGCAATCTATGAGATGTGAAACTTAACAAAAGAGGTAAAATTGGTAAATCTTCTTTAGAAACTACCTTAGCTGGTGTCATTATTTGCAAAAGTTTTATATCTTCACGCTTGAAATCAAATGTTAAATTTATTTGGTCCTAAAACTCTATGTAAAACGTTAATATATTGGTTTTAACTTCAAAGATTCCAGAACAATTGACATTACTTTTCATAAATATCTCAGCTTTCGTTCCAACATAAATGCAGATATTTTAACATGATTATTTTCATTTTTAAAATCAACATTAATATGTTACTGATCGCATCTTTTTTAATAAAGTTACTCAAATGCTTTGCTAGTTGCATAAAGTATGGCAAACGAGAGCTTTCAGCTTGGAACTCTTTGTTAAGATTGTTAATTATGGGGAAAATATGCGATAGAAATAAAAAATTGCATTTGGTTTTGCAACACATTGCTTCTGCCAGATCTGCAGATAGCATACCGTTTACTTCGTAAAAACAGGAAATAAAGTTTCAAACTATCCCATTGCTCAACTTTTCTTAGCACAACGCTTCCTAGTGAAAGCCATCGTGTTTGAGATATGCCCAAGACTTTGTGGGGTTTTACCGAACAGTAGTCCTGAAATTTTTTCAGTTCATGTATCCTCTTTGGACTGTGGGAAAAGAAACTATGTATATATGTTGCAGTGTCTCAATGCCAGAGCTGGGCGATAAGAGTTAGATTACTAAACGATTAGGATTGCAGTAATCCCAACAAGCTAAAAAAATAAGATTACGATTACAGTAATCCTTCATCGGACGAACTTAGGTTACTTTAATTGTAATCCTGTATTTTCTGTTATAAGGATTTATATAAATACATATTATCCTCATGTTATCGTTTAGCGCGCATTTATATTTCGCAAATTTATAGAATTACTTCGTTTAACATTACTCAAAAAATTGTAATTAGAAAAATTGTAAATTTAAAATTATTGTAATCATTCATTCGAACGAACTTAGATTACGATTACAGTAATTGTAATTTAAAAAAAGTTTAAATTACGATTACTTCAGCCGTATGAACGATTGCCGAAATCCTAATTTAATAATTTTTGAAATTGCGATTAAAATAATCGTAATCTTAGATGCAATCGATTACACATGTAATCCTTATCACCCAGCTCTGCTCAATGCTTTTCGGCAATTTTTTACAAGCTTGAGCAAAGGTAAAGTGAGTGGCACTTTATATAAAATAAATCGGTTTCTGCACAAAATTATGTTTTCAGCCCGCCCAAAAGCCTAATTATGGCAACTTAGTTTAACTTAACGGAAAGTAGAACTTAGAGAATCAAAATGACACAGATTTCGACGTGGCATTAAGTAACGTTAAGTTCGGCTGTTCAATTATAGGCAACACCCATTTAACAGAATTTTTAAGAGAGAGCCGTAAGTTACGTTAAGTGGTCATAATCAGACCACAAGCCTCCAGCCATAAAATCCCTGTAGGGAAAAACGAACTAGTGAACCAAATTTCTAGTTCAATATTTAAAAAATAGTTGCCGGTATTGTAAAAACTTCACTGTACCTAAACTTTATTGACTGACTGTATATCTTATTTAAGTTAAGTACGACAAAAACTTTCGAAGTACTTCATATACATATAAGCTTAAAAAGAACTGAATTTACTTAAAAATCAATATGCTTAAATTTAGACAAATAAGACAAGGTGAACTAATATTTTTACTTTTAAGCAGACCGCACTTTTGTTTTTTACTTACTACTTAAGTTTAATACTACTACGACTACTAATGTCCATCTTTACTACTACTACTACTAATGTCCATCGGTGCCAGCCTAGCCGTAGTATTTTCATTCGCATCACTATTTCTTTATCGTTGGGAAGCTCATACAGGTCATCGTTCCATTGTTGTCTGTATTCGCCACCGGCAACACGAAAAAGCTCGTAAATCTTTCGCAGAATCTTTCTCTCTAAATCTAAGCCGCCTCATTAGATATTTTCATTGCCCATGTTTTTTTTCAATTCGAAGCACATAATCATATAACTTATACATCGAGCCCTAACCGCCAAAATAACGTAAGCGACGTTTTTTTCAAAATTTTCTTTTTGGTGCAGAAAAGCATCTAGATGCTCCAGGAATATTTTTGCATCAAAAAGAAAATTTTGAAACAAATGTCGCTTACGTTATTTTGGCGGTTAGGGCTCGATATACCTACGCAAAACCGCATCAGCAAAAACCGATTTGATTCAAGACATATTTCTTTCACTTTATAGCGCACTCGATGAAACCGTATTCAAAAGTAAACAAAATCTGTTGGTTTTAAATAAGATCTGCTTCAGTTGAAATCTGGCAGGTATTAAATAGCAAAAAAACTAATTTAAATGTGAGTAATTCAATCGAAACTTTTTTAGAACCTTCTTTTATTTCTAATTAAATGAAAGATTTACAAATATTATTAGAATTAATTTCCACGCCAAAATACCCGTACTTTAGAGATGACACCCACCATTAATACTTGGACATTCCTTTCGTTGATCGATTATTGAAGCCGTGCATTTTGTTTTTTTTCTAATTTTGATTTCATATGGGCCCAATAACGCTCGATCGTTTGCTGCTCTGGGCAATTCGGAGGATTGGCCTCTTTTAGTACAATGTTGATTCCATTTTGTGAATAAAACTCTTGCTCTTTTTTGCACAATGGCTTGTTGCCAGATAAGGCCAAAACAATACAGGCTCTCAGAACAACACTCCAGGTGCAACAACACGTTCAGAAATATTCGGATTCCTTTTTAAAGTCCTTAGAACATCCTTCTCCGCTATTTTATTTATACTGCCTGATTTTCCGCCAGATTCCGCCTTTCTCTCAATGCTGCCATTTTTCTTGATATTTGATAATACATTTTGAACCGTCTGCGTTCCAATTTTTCGCAATTTTACTAACCGACATTGGGAGATGTGTGGATTTTGCNTACGTTCCAATTTTTCGCAATTTTACTAACCGACATTGGGAGATGTGTGGATTTTGCATGAAATCGTCCAAAATCAATTTTCTTTGCTGAAGTTCTTTGCTCTCCACATCACTTATTTTTAAAGTTACGCATACGAAAATTAACTGTAATAAAAAACACCGATAGCAAAACCAGCACACTAAATAAATGGCTGATCGAGTAGTCTATAACAAAGTTGTGCTGTGTAGAGTGCTGCCAGATTTTAACTGAAGCAGATCTTATTCGACATTTGTTCAATAATAAATCTGTGCGTTGGACCGAAATGGAAGCGAACAGTAATATAAATTTATTATAATAATTATTCAATTAAAACAGGGTTGTCTAAAGAAAACTAGCCAACTTTGACCTTGCGTTAAAAGAATTATGCGTTTATATTTGTTTTCTAAACGATGTGGGAAATAAAAAACCGATTTGGAAACAAATACGGGAATGTAGGCACAACGTTCATATTGTCTTTATGCTTAATTGAGAAATATAGCCAGATTCTTCAGCCTGTGGCCAACGGTACCCCCGTCGGAAAACCCGGATGTAATTAAGTGTAATTTTTGTTGTTTTTTTTTTTATAAAAAATATAGTTCATTCATTGAAAAAATCGCGGAAATCCATGTTTAATACTTTGTGCAATATTTAAAAAACAAATTATACAAGCTTACGTACAAATTTCGAGCTTTTTAATTAGATTTATTAGCACANTGGATGTAATTAAGGTTAATTTTTGTTGTTTTTTTTTTATAAAAAATATAGTTCATTCATTGAAAAAATCGCGGAAATCCATGTTTAATACTTTGTGCAATATTTAAAAAAAAAATTATACAAGCTTACGTACAAATTTCGAGCTTTTTAATTAGATTTATTAGCACAGCAAACACAATTTACCTTTATATGGAAGAAAACCGTAACATCTTCGACGAAAGAATACTAAAAAATCAAAGGTAATTTTCAGCCATTTGACATGTAGGGATAGGCTTGGGGTAACCCCCATGCGCATCACAATGGGCCTCTGCGGCCTCCGAGTGAACTCTTTTTCAGAGCTGCCCGTTTAACCTAACCTAACCTTCAGCCAATTGGAACTTTACTTTATTGTATTAACTAGAATTCAATGGGCTCCAAAACTGCATATAGCCCAGTCAAGTTTGCTCAAAAAATAGTGGAAAGCTTACAATAATTCGCATGAAACTGATAATTGGTACGAGTTTTGCGAACACCATTATGATTGAAATGTCAAAAGTTCCCATCGATCACACGTCTGCAAAAAAATTTATTCAATGTCAAAGGTCACATAAATTGCTTTTTCGCATTTTTCAGCCAAATTGCCCGGTAGGTAAAAGTAGGTGAGACGAAAGTGTAGATTATACAATTGTCTATAAAAACTGTTATAACATTTTTCTTCCTAACAGGGCTCTTACACGATATGTACTTGCATATGTAAATGCTACTTTTTTCCTTGTACTCGTACGCATGGGCGTAGCCAGGTAGGGGCAGGGGGTGCTCGAGCCCGCTCCCCCCCTAACTTTCAAATTTTCCTCGTATATATATAAAATAGTACCCTGAAATGCCAGCTTAATAGGGTCGAGCCCCCCCCTAAATTTCATTCTGTCTACGCCGATGCTCGTACGTATTATATATTAGAACGTATCAGAAAAGTAGTATTTGCATATGGAAATACATATCGTCTAAGAACACTTTAAGGAGTCTATAATCGAAATCCGGAAATCCGGAAATCCGGTCGGATTTTAGCTAGTATCCGTCCGGAAAAACGGCCGGATAAGCCGGCTTCCGGATATTTACCGGATAGCCGACACATCCCTACTATTTTCTTGTAATTACACTGTACAGCACTCGGCTGGGTATTGGACCAAACCAACTTTTTTTAAGAGACTGAGTCATAAGTAAAAAAAGTAAGTTCTCCGTTTTTCGAAGTTAGCCTCCGAAATCAAGATATGGGCCTTCGAAGTTCGAAATTGGACCTTTGGTAAACAATTATTTTTAATTATTGCATGTAAAAAGGAAAAAAAGTAAAAATACAGACGTCAAAAGTCAGATCTTCGAAAAATTAAAAACTTAATATNGAAAAAAAGTAAAAATACAGACGTCAAAAGTCAGATCTTCGAAAAATTAAAAACTTAATATTTCAGAAATTTTTGAACTAATTTTTAAAAGATTCATATCGTTGTAAAGGTAATTTAACCACCTTTCTTGCGATATGCACATTTGTATGTGCACAAGTGCGCTCGGGTATTAAAAAGGTATTTTTTCCTTTATATGTGTTTTTTCGTAAATTTAAAAAACGAAG
>NW_016158195.1:114384-154641 GCF_001687245.7 Rhagoletis zephyria | reverse complement strand
TTCACAGCCGTATGAGTTTTGAGGGGATGCCAAATTCAGACATAACGGCTTATAGGAAACTCATTTTATNCAGAGCAGAGCTGGTGGTATTGCTCAACGTAATTTTTCACAGCCGTATGAGTTTTGAGGGGATGCCAAATTCAGACATAACGGCTTATAGGAAACTCATTTTATTGCTGTCGAAAACGGCTTTAAAGTCGACAAATAGGTGGTGAGTGCCGATCCTTTTCTCGCTGGTCTTTTCCAAGATTTGGCTTATTGTGAATACCTGGTCTATGGTAGACAATACATTTGATAAGACCTTGACACCTATTTTTAAAAGGCTGATCCGGCGGTAGCTGGCACGCATGGCGGGGTCGCCTTTCTTGTGGATTGGGCAGAGCGCACTTCCAGTCGTCGGGCATGCACCTTATTACCTCCTTGCCATCGTAATTAAATAGCTCAGCTGACAGGCCGTCAGCTCAAGCAGCTTTGGCACTTTTCGTCATAGTCCGGCGCTGGGACATCGACTCCATCGTCATCGACTGGGACCTCGGGTTCGTCTTCTCCACTTCTTTCAGTGCTTCTGTCATTCAAAAGGGTGTGTTCTCTCCGTAATCTGAGTACGTTCTGGTCATCGGTCACAAGGTCGCCATGGTTGTTCCTACAAGAGTCTTGAAACCTCCCGTAAGTCGCTCAACTCTCTGCTAAAAATTTCGGGTGTTTTTTCTGTCGGCCAGCATTTATAGCATTTTCTCATACTCCTCATCATACTAGTAATGAGCGGGAAATGTGGTTCCACTGATCGCGCAAGTCGGTTTGTTGAATAGTGCGCTCTCACAGCAGGTGTGGGGTCGAGCGCCGAATCCATTGGCCGTCTGTTTTGATTGCAGCTTTTCGACGTTGCACTTTCCTTGCATCGTTGGGGGCTCTTTTTTTGCTGCTCCGAGGTTGGGTCGTATATTGGATGCATCAATATAGTAGTGCGAGTCGATGTTTGGCCCTCGAAGTGTACGTATGTACATCTAAAACATGGAAGCATGCCTTCCGCCTATCACATCCTGCTCGATTTGGTTTCCCGTTTTTTGATGTGGAGACATCCATGTAGCTTGATGGATCTTTTTATGCTAGAACCCAGTAATACATACTGGCAAGTTTCGGGCCCCAGCGAAGTCGATCACCCTCAGCTAATATGTACGCTCTAACCTAAGAGAGCCTTGGATGCCTCGTCCTTCTCTTCCATCGCGGCATTGGCACATATGAATGAGATGTTGAAGAATCTCGCTTTGATGCGGATTGTGGCTAGACTTTCGTCCACTAGAGTGATCGCCGGTCTATCTCCCACCACAAATCCAACACCGAATTGCACTCCTTTACGTGGCAATTGTAGTAGACGTCGCAAAGCTCCACGCTTACTTTCCTCGGCCCGTCCATCGCATTTCGTGGGTGGCGGTGATGTGAGGCTTTATTTTCCATAGGACATCAACCAGCCGGGCAGAGGCACCATCCCGATTAAGGGTTCGGCTATTCCAAGTGCATACCCCAAAGTCCTTCCTATGTTTGCTGTGATCGTCATCAAAAGAAGGGGGTATCGTCCGAGGCATGTGTTTTTTCTTTCATTGGGCAGGGTTTTAACGTGGCGGGACCCAAACCCAGCGCACGCGGGCCACTCTCAGTTGAATGGCAGTCAAAAGCTTTGCAGTACTAGGAAATGTAGAAAACATAGTAGTCAAAACCGAATATCTCAACTAAACCCTGATGTATTTTTTAAATTCATAGCTCTACATACCTGTTTAGTAAACCAAATAGCCGGACCAGACGCTATTCAAAATAAAAAATGTAAAAAAGATAAACTTTTATCCGTATACTCTGTTATATTCCTCCGCTATTTTGTAAGGTAAAATAACAATTTATAATCAGTGCTTTGCAGTGAAATATATTCTCTTAAATTATATACATATTATGTGTAAATATGAGGACTTATTGAACATTTTGAGTATGCAGATTTTTTATGCTGGTGTATTCATTTATGCTAAATATATTACTTGATTTTGTTTTGTCACACTTAAGAAGTAAACGTCTTGGCTGTTCACCCAACCGGTCTATAGTTTTATCAATAATCTCAGATTGGTTCTGTGATACAAAACTTTCGTTGTACACTTAGAAAAGACACAAACATAAAGACAAAGTAATAAACAATTGAACTATTTTTGCTCATTGTCGACTGCAGCCAGGTTTTTACCCTATTTAAGTGGAAGTGCTTTGAAGTTAGGGAGAATAACTTGATACAGAACCGGATGATTCACATATCCACTTTTTAAATCAATTTACTAATTATTTTGTTAGCGTTGGGAGTATAATTTGTTATACAGTATATATATAGGAAAAACCTTGAAAGTTAGGGGGGTCGAAATTATCAAGCAAGCATTTCGTGGTACTATTTTTGAATATCGAAAATTTGGAAGTTAGGGGGGAGCCCCGGGCCCCCTGCCCCTACCTGGCTACGCCCATGAGCAGATAAATGTATCACTGGAAGTCGTGAACGTGAATTGTTGATGAAAACGTTGGACCAAAATATTTCAATAAAACAAATAAACTTTGGGTGGACGAAGTTCGCCGGGTCTGCTAGTTTATTGTATTTTTAATAGGGGGACCACATTTAAGCAATGGGAAACTTAAGAAATTGTATGTTACGTTAAAAAAATACACATTTCGCTGTGACCGTTGAGACATCCAATAAGCATTTCTTTGAACGCTTATAATTTCTCACCATAAATGTACTTTTTTAATAACTTACCACTTTTTTAAAGCTCATGAATTGTTCTTTCTTTCTGGATAATAATTTTTTGCCTTGCCACCTTTAGTAGATGAGGAATGCCTTGAAAACTTGATGCAAACATATTACAGTATATTATATATGCATTTGTAACAATAAAATAGAGAAAATAGTGAAAAATAAATGGATACAAATCTATTTCTAAAGATTTATTCTACCTACTTTACTGTTTTTACAGGTTTAAACACAATTTATGTAATTTATTTATTTTTTTATCTGAGGTGTAGTCTTCGCTGGAATGGCCCATTGGTCAACGCAAAAGTTCTTATCAGGCGTCACAAAGCAAGCCAGGCATTTGCTAGTATATAATAAATTCAAATAGAATAAACTGAAAATATAATAAAACCGATATTAAGTATAATATGGTTCATTGCCTGGAACCAACGACTTTTTCAAATTCAAAAGGCGGTCAAACAAGCAGGGTTTTCTATAGTTTAGTTTCTCGCCAGTGCGTTGCCAATTTTTCAAAGTACTTTATTTCATGAATTTGCGAACTATGCATAACCGGGACCATTTTTGAATTCAAGAAATGAAGAATTCATGAATTCTGTCGCATATACGTAGTAAGAATTTCTATCTTCCCTGCTGAATTCTCGCACGATACTGCGGGCAAAATCAAACGAGTTTGATTTTCGTACAATACGTGCGATGCGGACGTCACAATGCACGCATTATCGCAAAATCGTGCCTACGCTGGACATCTACATTTGCCAACATATGTTTGGTTTTGTAATCTGCCCGCATTCAATGCACCGCACCGCATTTCTCGTGTAAATATACGCTGGACACGGCGTTACTCACCAGTTTACCCGTTAGTACTCGCCGCCCTACGCTCCGACTCGACCTCTAGACAGCAAACAAACGTCATCAGTCTCTCTCCCTCTCTTTGGCCATAACGTTGCCAGCACACAAGTTATAGCGCCGTGTGTGTGTGTGCTCGAATTAAATACAAGAGAATATTGTTTTTTATTTGGAGGGGGTTACTGGGACATCCTCTGGACTCTGGAACGGCTGAGCTTATCTCAGCCTTCGGCAAAACCCACCTCATAAATTTACTTTGAAAATTTGTTTGGCCAAAGGGCGACTTGAAATGCTGGCAAAGTAACCAGCTGTGTGGTTGCACAGCCAAGGTCTAGTCCCTAAATATTAGGAACTATTTTCCTAGAAAACTCTTACTTGAATGTGAATTAATGTTTGTATTTCAAGGAAATGAATGATACATATATAGATAGATATATATATGTCTTCTTCTCCTTATTTGCCGCTGCAACCGCCTAGGCGATTTTGGCCGAGTTAAAGGAAGCACGCCAGTCGTTTCTCTTATTTATTTATTTAGTTATTTAAATCAAATCAAATATACAACCATAGGTAAATTACAATGTTTGAGTCTTACACTAGAAAGCTTATGTTCTACACCACAATATGGCAAATAATTAGACTGAAGGAAAATAATTAAAAAGAAGAAACAGTAGGGGAGGACTAAAAAAATACGAGGGACAGACATGGAGGTTACAGGTATACATCTCTAATACTCGTTTAACAAATAGCGTAATAATTCATTCTTAAATTGCAGTGTGCGTTTTATGATTTTAATTTTATGAGGCAGAGCATTCCAAAGACGGACAGCGAAAACAAAGAACTGTCGTTCTGTAACTAAGCAACTGAATTTCATATTAAGTATATTAAGTGATCGAGACGATTTAGTGAACTGAATCCGTTCTTTAAGATACTTGGGCTCCTGAGTTGTAATGATCTTATGAAGGAGTGTAAGACATTTTAGTTTTAGTAAGTCATCAAACGGTACTGAACAAATTTGGGTGGCAAAAACAGAAATGTGATCACGACGTTTAATACAAGTAATTTTTAGCAAAAAAAAACCGACTTCAACTCTCATATAAAAAAAAAATATATATATATCTCATGATCCACTGATCGGATCTTAACCAGATTAGTACGGGACCACCTCTGACCACTACCTTTCTGATGCAAAAAGAATTATCCAAATCGGTTGACGTGGTCCAAAGTTATGCGGTAACATACATAAAAAAAATAAAAAAAAGATTCCGACGAACTGATAACCTCCTCCTTTTTTGGAAGTCGGTTAAATATAGNTGGGTGGCAAAAACAGAAATGAGATCACGCCGTTTAATACAATAGACATACCTTGCGATGTTGTTATAGAGGACATTAAGTTTACCACGACACACACTGTAACAACTAGCATACAGTTCACAGCCATACAATAACGTTGGTATCAAAAAAGTTTTAGCTAAAAGCAGTCGAGTTCTCACTGGTGTAAAGTGTTGCGTAGTCCATAAAGGCCGAAGCATGCCATAAACCTTGCGTATTGTATTGTAAATGTGGGTACTCCATGACAAAGTTCTATTAAAAAGGACCCCTAAGTTCCTAGCAGTGTCCACAAATTTTATCACAGAGTTGTTGAGTTTTATTTCCACTGGGATTTGTTTGGATTCAGGACTAAACCATTATCACATGCCCACCTATTTACGAGTTCTAAGTCAGAATTCAGGTTAGTAATACAGTTATTAATGGACGCAAAAGGACAGTTAACATATAATTGAACGTCATCTGCATAGATATGCACATCACTATGTTTTAAGACATTATGTAGGTCATTACAACAACGTGTACAACACAAACAACAATGGACCCAGAATTGAACCCTGGGGAACGCCCCGGGTTATAGGTAAACAGTTGGATGTTACGTTGCCAGCACTTACTACCTGTGAACGATCATAATGTACGATTTCACTAAATCTAAGGTCGTTTATGAGAATTTAAATAAGTTTTTAAGTTTTAGAATGGTCAAGAAGAGTTAGAAAGGTAACGTGATTGTTGTCGATGTTCTGTCTAATATCATCAGAAACTTTAATGAGTGCCGTCGTGCAACTCCTGTTAGACCTAAATCCAGATTGGTAAGGGTTAAGAAAGGAGTTGCGACTTAAGTAGAAATTTGTCTGGCGGTGCATAATGCGCTCGAGGACTTTGGACAGGAAGGGAAGTATCGCAATAGGCCTATAATCACCATTGGGGTTTTCAATTGGAACTATCTTAGCTCATTTCCAGCAGAGTGGGAAATCCGAAGTTACCAAGATAGCATTCAGAGCAAAAGTTACGTAAGGTAGAACTTTAGGTAGAATGCTCTTGAAGAACTTGGGATGAATACCATCAGTACCAGTAGCATTCGACTTAACGCTAAGTATAGACTGAACAACTTCACAATCATCAACACTTCTGAAACCAAAACCAGAAGACGTAACATTCAAACAGGTACTATACCTTACAGTAGGATTGCCCAAATTAGCACATATGTGTCGCGGGCGACTGCGCGTGCAAAGCTTTGCACAGCGGTGCTGGGCTAGCGCGGAAGCAAAAAGTTATCGGAAGGGGAAAACGAAGTCAACAGAATAGTGAGATTGTATGTGTGACAGTGATGGAAAATGAGTGTGCATTGTGCCATTTTCGGCCCTTTCGGAAGAAGCCGGCACCTTCTGCACAATCGATTGATTTTCGGCACTATTTTTGCGTAACTCACTGCACCTAATAAACATTTCTTTCGGATCCGCAATTAAAAATATTTTTTTTTACATTTAATCGTATGTGCTTAAACTGATAAATGATATAAACATAGAAACGCAAGCAGAAGAATCTCGCTTCCACATTCTGCATATGCGCTTAACATTTTTGTTTAAACAAATTTGTCGAAATTTCATCTCTAAAGCAAATATTAAATATCATTTAATATATACTTTAGATTTAAATAATCATTTTTAGTGGTGGGCGAGTCCGAGATGTTTAAATGATCGAGATAGTACATTCAATTCGCGTAGATTTTTGAGAACTTTTTTCGTTGAAGGTGTTGCACTTTTTTTCCATACTGAAATTTGTGTACATCATTTATCATTGTCTAAGAAAAACTATAAAATAAAGCTTAATTTAAAATATTGGAATAAAAAACAACAACGCTACACGCGCATTCATCCATATAACATAAAATGCGAACGTTCGTTATATGGAAGAAAGTGCGCAACACCGCAAACAGAAAAATTCAAAAAATCAATGGTATTTTCTAGACACTTCAAACTTGCACCTTATTATACTAGAATGAATGGGCTACAAAATTGTTAACCCAAAACATGTCTACAAATTCTGAACAAAAACTGTGAAAATTTGATGAAACTTTGTTGATTTTTTTCATTCTTTCAAGTTTCGATTTATTTGCAAGGTTTTTGTTTGATAATGAGCTACAATTTTATAAAAAAAAAAATTATTAAAATTATTTAAAAAAATAAAATAAATACCGGGTGACCGTGTAATTTTGTCAAAGATGAAGACAATGATGATAAAACATTAATACACTATATAGGTCAGTTCATATTAATGAACATAAAATGAGATCACTATCGATAAAATGGAAATCCTCAAGGGAAATTTATGATTTTAACGCATGGAATTTACATACATTTTTTTACTTTCAACCCCCGAATTGCTCAATTACTTCTATTTCTGCAGGATCGCCATTAGGTAAATTGCATTTCCAAAGATTTTTTCAAAATAAATAGCGATGAGGGATATTTCACCCGCCGGTGATAAGAAATCGCAATCACCATAACGCACATCACTAATATTACTGTTCACAATCACGTTTACATTCAAAATTACAACTCATAATTTCGTTTTGTAGCAAATATGAAATATAGGTATAACCATTTACTTAAATGTAAACGGATTAAGAATAAAAGTGCTAGAAGCATTTGAGCGTTTANACGGATTAAGAATCAAAGTGCTAGAAGAGATTTGAGCGTTTGGTACAAAAAGTATTTTTGATGTTGAAATTGTTCTTAAAATCGGCAAATTGTACTTTTGTACATTTTAAAATTAATTGTACTGAAAAAAGTACAATTGTACTTAAAATATCAACACTGTTTCAATGGCGCTGTACTTGCTGCAGCGATGCCAGATTTGAGCGTACCCAATTTTTTACCGATAATAACTCATGCGAGGGATTTGGGTATTGAGCATTTTACAAGCCTATTAGGAAGTATATGTCGGAAGGTTCGTATAGAATAGTAGCTTATGTCGGAAGACTGGCTTTAGTATAATGAACCATTCGCAGCATACGATTGCGAAAGACTCACTGGCGCCGAGTCGTTGAAGAACTCTTGGAAAATAAACGTAAAAGACGGTAATGTTAATGGCGATGCTAGCAAGTCAATATTCGTATAAAGTTTCATAAAAAAAATTCTTGTGGTTTAAAGAATATAGGAAATGGTACATTTTACTAAAGCCAGCCTCCCGACATAAGCTACTATTTCATACGAACACAAATATATTCGTCTACAAATAATGTTGATTATTTTAATTAAGTCCTAAGATAAGTTTGTGAATCTTATCAGTGTTCTATGTAAGAACCAAAAATCAATACCCTCGCCAATTAGAACTTTTGCTTTAAAAGAAAAATATACATAGCGCATTTACTCAATACTTGGTCTGGCATCACTGTTTGAGCATTGATGTGCTCAGCTCACTGTTGCCAAGGTCGTGCATTTTGCACTAAATTTAGTGCTTTTGGGAAACCAAAAAGCCAAAATAATTGGAGTTCAATGCTTGGTGCGGTATTTAGTGATGCTTTTTTAATTGAAGCACACCGAATGCATACATAGATACATATGTATGCATGTAAACACTATACACTAATATTCTACATTAAGATGAAATTCATTTACTGAATAAAATGTGAGGAATAGGTAAATTAAATATGTTTTGCGTTGTTATAAATGTATTGAAATTAATTTATTAATAAAAACGTGAGGAAATAGATATGTATATACACTTTTTACTGAATCAAAAAAATTATTAAACATGATAATAAAAACTTGGCGCTTTTGTTTTGGAAAAATTGGCTTATTCTGGTGGCCTGATGCCACACTGGCTCAGTTGTCGCAACAGTACACTTCCATACACAAATTTTTACTTGAAAATAAGTGTGTAGTGGTTAATATGTATACGATGCCATCTCCGTACAGCTCACTTCACCTCGCCTAGCACGCTCGCATGCGCGCAGTTTGCCCGCGACGTCGACTGCGTGCACCTCTGCTGTGCATCCATACCTTACAGGACATATATTGCAGCATTCAGCAGACAATTGCACACATTTTTTGTTAAGTTCATTCACATCTAAATTTTCCGACACATAATTGCTTTTGTTACCAATCCCGATTTCATGAATACGTTTCCATGTCTTTTTAGAACCTATTGCAATGCTGAATTGATGTTCATAATACTTAAGCTGTTGCTGTTTTATGGCTCTGGTAACGTCTCTTCTCCGAGCCTTGAAATCACTGTAGGTTGTTTCACAACTAGATCGCTTCCATTTACGATAAGCCGCGTTGCGCTTGTGAATCAGTTTCTTAATATAATTGTTAAACCAAGGGCGGTTACGAACACTGGTTGATTTAGTTACGAGCGGAACAAATTCTTCGAAGAGTGTATTAATATGGGTCTGAATAAAATTGATCTGATCGTCCGAAGAAACGAAGTTGTAGACGGATCCCCAATCGGTAGCATCGACAACCACTTCAAGTTGTTGTTATAAGAGGCGTTCCGCAAGCAAGTGAAGAGAACTTGAAAGAGACATTCTCTAAGCTGTGTCGTGTAGTTCACGTTGATGCTCCACCAGTACGTGCTGCTTTTCGCATACCAAGCAAAGACAACAGCAAAACGGCAGCGATCATAATAAAGATGGGGTCAGCGAATGACCGCTCACTCTTGCTTGGTGCGGTTGCCCGTTTTCGCAAGTCAGCCAAAATATTACTTAATTTAAAAGACATTGGTCATAACATAGACGGGAGAGTGGGCATTTATGAGAGCCTCACTAAGCACAGCCGAGAAGTTATGCAGTTCGCGATGCAGCTTAAAAGACAGAATCAAATTTCTTCTGTGTTTTCAATGTGTAGCCAAGTATATGTTCGGTTGAACCCCAAATGCAAAGCAACGAAAGTATCCAGCATAGACGATGTCCAGCAAATAGTAGCAATCAACACGAGTGAGCAAAAGTAGCGACTACCAACTACAAGTAGTGTGAGATTAGCGTTTAAGAGATTTAGTGTTATTCTCTCTTTGTACACAAATGTATGAACATTAAAATGTGTGCTAATTTATACTTTAAGCGAATAAAATTTCCACTTCTTATACAAAATTTGGGTATTTCCTTTGTAAACAACGCCGAACCGACTCACTTTACGTGTACTTCTAGTACTCTTTTGGATATTTTCCTGGTAAACGATACGTCTAAAGTGCTTTTATATGATCAGCTTTCGGTTCCTAACTTCTCCAAGCATGAATTGATATTCTTAACATACGACTTTCATTTTGTCAGCAACTTCACGTCTTATCCGTATCGTGATTTCAACCATATTCACTATGACCAACTCGATGCAGCCGTTATGCTATTAACTGGAGGTTTATCTATTGTCTGACTTCTGCTGATGATCCGATCAATTTTGTTCAGAACAATGTTAGAACCCTCTTTGACCAATTTGTTCCGCTGGTAACGAAGTCTACTATATTTAAAAGGCGTCAATGGTTTGTCAACAATATACAGAAATTGATAGAAAAACGCAATAGAGCGTACTCGGTTTGGAAGAAGGCAAAGTCGGAAAGTGCCTTCACTGACTATAAAACTTTTAGAAGGGACGTTACAAAAGCTATTAAATGTCAAAAACGGAAATATTATGAGCACCTATTCAGTACAGCTATTGGCTCACAGAAGACTTGGAAGCAGATTCGTAATACAGGAGTTAGTAAGAAGAGTACTATCACACCTTAATATATAAACGTTGATGAGTTAAGCCGAGAGTTTGTTAATCTGTCCTCTACTCAGAATAATGTAAGTTATTCTCGCAATATTACGAGTTCTAAATTTTCCTTTTCTGGGTTTGGTTTTCAGTGTGCTGATGATTATGAGGTTGTCCAATCTATACTCTCAATAAAATCAAGCCGTTGGCCTTGATGGCCTTCATCCGAAGTTTGTTAAGTGCCCGCTGCCAAAAATTCTACCATACCTTACTTACGCTTTCAACACAGTTTTAACCACGGCGGTCTTTCCAAAATTCTGGAAAGAGGCTAAAATTGTTCCTATTCAAAAACCAAATGGTGATTTTAGACCTATTGCCATTTTGCCATTTCTTTCTAAGGTTCTTGAACGTATAATACATCGGCAAATAAACTCGTTCGTAAATATAAACTGCTTGATTAGTCCGTACCAATCTGGATTCACAACCAACAGAAGCTGTATCACTGCATTATTAAACGTCTCGGACGATATAAGACAGAACATAGATAATGATCATGTTACCTTTCTTACTCTTTTAGACCACTCGAAGGCATTTGACTCAGTCGACCATACATTACTTTGTTTGAAACTTGAGAACCTGTTTAACTTTTCTAACCCAGCTATCGAGCTAATTAAATCATACCTCCTTGAGAGATCCCAGGCGGTAAGGGTGGATAGTTCCATGTCTAACCTACTGCCTGTAACCAAAGGTGTTCCGCAAGGATCTATACTTGGCCCTTTATTGTTCGTGTTATATATCAACGAACTACCCAATGTTCTTAAACACAGAAACGTACATATATATGCAGATGACGTTCAAATCTATCTAGTAGTCCATTCGCCGCCACTGAAAACTGCATATGTAAACTGAACGCTGATTTGTGTCTCGTAAATGAATGGGCTAATGGTAATGGATTAGTCTTGAACCCCAGAAAATCGCAGTGCATTGCTATATACAAGAAAACTTTTGACCTTGACCACTACCCTAAAGTAACTCTAAACAACTCTGTGATTACATTTGTTGACACCATCAAAAACCTTGGTGTTATATTCAATAGAACACTGACGTGGAACAATCATATTTTTACAACAATAGGCAAAGTATATGGAATGTTAAGAGTACTATGGACAACTCAACACTTCACACCTGTTAAAATAAGATTGTTATTAGCAAAGTCTTATTTGTTCCACCCTTGCTCTACGGTTGCGAACTCTATGCAAATTGTGAAAGTGTTTGTAAAAAAAAACTTGTACACAACAATAATATTGCACGTTATATTTACGACATCAACAGTTACGAACACATTTCCGAATATGCTTTGAAGGTATGTACTATTTCATTAGATGATTTGTTAAAGTTTAGGTCCTTAACACTCCTACATAGGATCTTTGTAAATAAGGAACCCATAATTCTCAATGAACGATTAAAACTTACACGATCAGTGCGCTCCACACAAATACTGCACATGAAATTCAGCTCACGCATATCCGAGGGTAAATTTTTTGTTTCCACAGTCCGTCTTTGGAACACCTTCCCTGTGGAGATCAGAAGTATCAAGGGCATATTGCATCTCAAAAGAGAACTACTGCGTTACTTTGCTTAATAAATTTCAAAATCTGTTATATTTCTATATCTTATTTCATATAGTTATCACCAGCGAACGGATTTTATGGAAATTGCCTTTTTTTCTGCTAAAGAGATAGAGTATATTCGATTAAGAATGTGCTCGATTTAGCTTTCCCTGATTCCATATTTACACATTTGATGTTGCCTTTTTTTGCCTTTTTTAAGATATTTGCCTTTTTTGTCTTTTTTCGCCTTTTCTACTTTTAAAAAAGTGATTATAGCATTTACAATTTTTTTGTTTAAGATTAAAAAATATACACATGCCCATGCGGCTTATAGATGCGCAGGGACCTCTTGCCAAATTGGTGTTGGAAAAATTCAAAGCCGTTTTCTCAGCTAACGTAGGCTTGGAGACAATAAGGGGTGTGGATAAAATTGTAAAGGGCGAGGAAAACGCCCTTATTCCTGATAATATGAACGTTTCAAACGTTCCATATTTAAATTGGGCTCCACTTGTATCAACTTACGTCGAGCGCACATTTAGTACATTCAAGGCTTTTCTTCGCGAAAATCGAATGAAAATGCTGCCAGAAAACTTAAAAATGCATCTTGTGGTTCAATGTTACTACAACTATACAGATTAAAGTTCTATGAGCTAGAAGNGTACTATGGACAACTCAACACTTCACACCTGTTAAAATAAGATTGTTATTAGCAAAGTCTTATTTGTTCCACCCTTGCTCTACGGTTGCGAACTCTATGCAAATTGTGAAAGTGTTTGTAAAAAAAAACTTGTACACAACAATAATATTGCACGTTATATTTACGACATCAACAGTTACGAACACATTTCCGAATATGCTTTGAAGGTATGTACTATTTCATTAGATGATTTGTTAAAGTTTAGGTCCTTAACACTCCTACATAGGATCTTTGTAAATAAGGAACCCATAATTCTCAATGAACGATTAAAACTTACACGATCAGTGCGCTCCACACAAATACTGCACATGAAATTCAGCTCACGCATATCCGAGGGTAAATTTTTTGTTTCCACAGTCCGTCTTTGGAACACCTTCCCTGTGGAGATCAGAAGTATCAAGGGCATATTGCATCTCAAAAGAGAACTACTGCGTTACTTTGCTTAATAAATTTCAAAATCTGTTATATTTCTATATCTTATTTCATATAGTTATCACCAGCGAACGGATTTTATGGAAATTGCCTTTTTTTCTGCTAAAGAGATAGAGTATATTCGATTAAGAATGTCCACGATTTAGCTTTCCCTGATTCCATATATACACATTTGATGTTGCCTTTTTTTGCCTTTTTTAAGATATTTGCCTTTTTTGTCTTTTTTCGCCTTTTCTACTTTTAAAAAAGTGATTATAGCATTTACAATTTTTTTGTTTAAGATTAAAAAATATACACATGCCCATGCGGCTTATAGAAGCGCAGGGACCTCTTGCCAAATTGGTGTTGGAAAAATTCAAAGCCGTTTTCTCAGCTAACGTAGGCTTGGAGACAATAAGGGGTGTGGATAAAATTGTAAAGGGCGAGGAAAACGCCCTTATTCCTGATAATATGAACGTTTCAAACGTTCCATATTTAAATTGGGCTCCACTTGTATCAACTTACGTCGAGCGCACATTTAGTACATTCAAGGCTTTTCTTCGCGAAAATCGAATGAAAATGCTGCCAGAAAACTTCAAAATGCATCTTGTGGTTCAATGTTACTACAACTATACAGATTAAAGTTTTATGAGTTAGAAACTCGAAAGGATAAAATAGTCAAAGATTCAAAGTACAAATTTTTCATATAATGAAACTAGTTCATAGTTTTTCTCTTTTTACTTGTAATATAAACATTTCTAAAATAAATGTATTTTTTGATTGCTCTTCGTATTTTCTGTCTTTTTTAGTGCCTAATTTTGCTTTTTTTTGCAATACCTAGTGCCTTTTCCTGCCTTATTCGCTATTTTGTTTTGCCTTTTTTTGCCTTTTTTGCAATACCTAGTGCCTTTTCCTGCCCTCTTCGCTAGTTTATTTTGCCTTTTCCAGCCTATTTCGTTATTTTATTTTGCCTTTTTTATAGGTTTTTAGGTCCTAAAAATCCGTTCCCTGGTTATCACCCTTGCAATCTCATCATCCCTTCCTAACTATCTTCATAATATTATCTGCATTTATATTTACTATGCTAATATTTCTTAGTATCAAACACTGTAAATAAAACTTATGGTTGTTGTGTTTGAAATCTTGAATAAATAAATAAAATAAATTAAAATTAATCAATGTGTTGAAAGTCCCGATATGAAAATGATAACTCATTACAAATGCTTATGGAATCAAATATCAGAAAGGTGAGATCGTGCTTGGAAAAATTCGGAACGGATAGTTGGTCGTAGATTACTATTTTTGATATATCACTTACAAAAATTAAGTCCAAAGGGTGCAGCTGGTTTGAGTGAAATGTGTAGCAGAAGCAGTTGTTATTCGCTTTTGCTTTTTAAGCTGGGTAGCAAACTGCATAATTTCCCGATTACATTTAGTGAGACACTCGCTTAAGAAGATTCTCTCCTCTACCTTGTATCCGATATCTCGTAGTTGTGTTCCTCTGCTGTTGGTTTTGTAAAACCCATTAAAAGCTTTAAACAGCGCGGAACGATCTTGGGGAGAAAAGGGAGAGAGAGAGAACTTATCCGTCGATAGAAGGCTTTTATTTAATGCTCCTAGGAATGAACTCGATTCACTGTACCCCGTCGATTTTATTTATGTTTTATGACTTTATTTTAACTTTTCTTGTAAGTTTTTTAGGAGCCAATTTTCACGATGACTTTTCACTAGAGTTGCCAACAATTATGTGCTAACTGGCGCTAATTGGAAATGCCATGTGAAGCCAAGTCCTGCTCCACTTGGTCTATCTATCGCAGTGGGGGCCTCCTTCTTCCTCTGCCACCACCAGCGGGTTCCGAGTTGAATACCTTTAGAGATGGAGCGTCGGAGTCCATTCAAAAGACAAGGCCATGCCAGCGGCGCCGCTGTATTTTAATTCTCGGCACTATGTCTATGTCGCTGTAGAGCGCATACAGCTCACCCTTCCATCGTCTGCGGTACTCGCCGTCACCACCGCGTAAAAGCCCTTAATCTTCCGCAAAATCTTTTTTTCGAATACTCCAAGAGCCGCCTCATCGGTTGTTGGCATTGTCAATGCTTCTGCACCATATACCAACATGGGCATGGCGAGTGATTTATAGAGTGTAGTTTTCGTACGTCGAGAGAGGACTTTACTCCCTAATTGTCTACTCAGTCCAAAGTAGCACTTGTTGGCAAGAGTGATTCGGCGCTGAATTTCGATGCTAACAATATTTTCGGCATTAATGCTGGTTCCCAAGTAAACGAAATTCTCCATTTTCTCGAAATTATAGCTTTCAACAGTGCGGGTGCCAAATCGCGAATGCTCTGACTGTTTGTTTCGTGACAGGAGATACTTCGCCTTGTCCTCGTTGACCATCGGACCTGGTCGTTTTGCTTTCTTTTCCAACTTGCAAAAGGCAGAACAGACTTTCCGGTTCTTGCTACCGATGATGTCAATGCCATCGGCGTACGCCAGCAATTGCACGTTCTTGTAAAAATTCTTCCTGAGCGGTTCAGTTCTACAGCTCTAACTATTTGCTCCAACATCAGATGAAAGAAATCACCTGAAACAGAGTCTCCCTGTCTGAAACCCCGTTTGGTAGCAAACGGCTCGGATAGGCCTTTCCCAATTCTTACGGAGCTGGTGGTATTGCTCAACGTTTTTTTACAGAGCCGTATCAGTTTCAAGAGGATGCCAAATTCAGACATCGCGGCGTATAGGTAACTCCTTTTAGTGCTATCGAAAGAGGCTTTGAAGTCGACAAATGGGTGGTGAGTGCCGATCATTTTCTCTAAAACTTTTGCAATAATCATGGGAGAATGTTTCTAATCTCGAAGCGGACCTACCAAATAGTCAATGACCGATTACACAAGCCATGGCCATCGAAATGTCCTCGCTTGGAAGACTGAGTAGTTCTTTGGTTTTTTTCTCTGAATTTGCGGGCATATTAGCCTAGTTGTTGTACAAGTGCCCTCGCTTTACCATGACCTATTGGCCCCTTGAATGATATTATTTCTAATCCTTAATTTCCAATTTGCCATGGGTATCCCATTCTTACCTCTGCTTTCACACAGTGGAAGATTGGTACCTTGCGGTGCTAATATTCAGCCCTATCGCCTATTTGTTCACGTGTAATTAGCGATAGGGCCTATTATTTAGAGTCGCCAGGAATTCCAGTGCAATCTTTGACCTTAGCATTACCGCGCTCATTGATTTGATGGCCTTTTGGCTATTCAAGGAGATATTAATCGTAGTCTTCTTTACGGCATGTGTATTTAGGTACACCGCCACCTCTTTTATAGCTAGTACTTTTGCTTGTTAAACGATGCATTGGTCTGGAATTCGGGCGGATAATTCCATTCCTAATTCTTAAATAAAAAACTCCGCAGCTAACCCTGTTGTCTAGCTTGGATCCATCCGTGTAAAAACTTATTTCACCCCTCCTCCACGGTATTTGTGTTAGCCACGGTCTTGGGTTTTGCCTTCTTGACGGGATGTTCGTCTTAAAGAGCCTGTTCAAATTTCTGAACAGTTCGTAACGGCTGCAATTGTAGATAAAGTATTTTTTCCAAACTGTACGTAAACAGATATCACTTGACAAATATTTATGTATCTTATCGCCAACAAATACGAATGTATTACTTAGCATAGATATGTATTTATCAATTACCCATTTCTTTCATCACTTGAAATTAATATTCATCTCGGATATACATATTTAGTAGATTGATTTATTTATTGTATGCCAGGGATGGGCGTTATCAAGAAAATGAATAATTGAATAAAAAAAAATAAGAATAAATTTTCATTCACCATTCCAACAATTTCAAATAACGAATAAATTTTTATTCACCATTCAATCACTTTCGAATGATGAATAAATTTTTATTCATCACTCAAATAATTTCAAATGGCGAATAAATTTTTAGTCATCGTTCAAGCACTTGCGAATGATGAATAAATTTTTATTCATCACTCAAATAATTTCAAATGGCGAATAAATTTTTAGTCATCGTTCAAGCACTTGCGAATGATGAATAAATTTTTATTCATCACTCATATAACTTTAAATAATGAATACATTTTTATTCATCATTCAAGCACTTGCGAATAATGAATAAATTTTTTATTAATCCCTCAAATAACGAATAAATTTTTATTCATCATTCAAGCACTTGCGAATGATGAATAATTTTTTATTCATCACTCAAATAACTTCAAATAACGAATAAATTTTTATTCATCATTCAAGCATTTTGGAATGATGAATAAGTTTTTATTATCACTCAAATAATTTCAAATAACGAATAAATTTTTGTTCATAATTTTTAATTTATTGTATGTATATAAACATGAACATAAGTATGTATGTACTTATTTAATTATCTATATATGCACATACATATATAATACGTGAAGGGATTCTCTCTCCAGGTTACCAGATCTGCACCGTTCATTCGATTTTAAAGAATGAGTTGTCAAATGAAAGAGCTCGGGCTATAGAAGTACTATAAAGTTCCACATTTTCGAAAAGAGTAGCCACCTAGTAAAAAATTGAATTCCAAATATTAAAGAAAATTAATTAATTAATACAATATCAATCAATCAATCTAAATAGTTTTGAAAAGGTTTTATTTTTTTATTACATACAAGGGGGTTGCCGCCTGTTTAAAAAAATTAAATTCACTATCAATTATGGAAATTAGATAGGTAAAATATTTATCACAGTATGGGCGTCGGGCGGGAGAGGTTTAAGGAGGTTTTAGTTTGGAAATGTTTTAATGAGGGTTGTCACCTAATTTAAAAACCGAATGCAATTAAATTATGCAGAAGTTACTTAGGTATGTGAAATATTAAAACATGGGTGTCAAGCAAAAGTGAGTAGAGAGCTTTACTTTGAGCAGCCCGACTATTTTTGCGGTTTTTAAAAAGATTTTTCGCGATTCACAGCTCTAAATCGGGAATTTCGGGACTACTTCGGGATTTTTGGGAGCAATACGGAATTTTTGGGGCATTTTCTGGTTTTTCGAGACAACTTCCGAGGGTTTCTGGGTTCTCGGGAATATACCGGGATTTGTGGAACTATTTTGTTGTTTTCCGAGATTTTCGGAGTTCTCGTGAATATATCAAGATCTTCCGGAATACTTCGGAATTTTTGGGACTATTTCGGGTTTTTCGAGACTACTTCGAGATTTTCAGGACTATTTTGGGACTATTTCTGAATTTTTGGGACAACTGCGATATATTCGGGGTTCTCGTGAACCCCGAATATATCGGGATCTTCGGGACTACTTCGGAATTTTTGGGTTTTTTTGGGAAATTTTTGTCCCAAAAATCCCGAAGTAGTCCCGCAGATCCCGAATTAGAGCCGCGAATACCGAACAATCTCCAGGTGTTCTCGAAAAACCCGGAATAGTCCCGAAGAAATCTCGAAATAGTCCCAAAAATCCTGAAAATCTAGAAGTGGTGTCGAAAAACCGAAATAGTCCCAAAAATCCCAAAGTTGTCCCGGAGATGCGGTTGTACTACCGAGAACCTCGAAAGTCTCGAATTAGTTTCGAAAAACTCGGAATAGTCTCCAGAATCCCCGCAAAATCTCCAAGATCCCGAAACTCTCGATATAGTCCCAAAAATTCTGGAATAGCACAAAAATCCCAAATTAGTCCCGTAGATCCCGATATGGGCCCGATAACCCTGAGAATACCGAAGTTGTCTCGAAAAACCCGAAATAGTCCCAAAATCCCGAAGAATTCGCAGAAATCCCGAAATAATCCTAAAATCCCTAGAGTCCCCGAGAGGAAATCTCGAGGAAGTCTCGAAAAACCCGAAATAGTCCCAACAATACGGAATTAGTTCTAAAAATCCCGATATATTCCCGAGAACCCCGAAAATATCGAAATAGTCCCAAAAATTCTGATTTAGTCCCAAAAATCCCGAGGTGGTTGTGTTGCCTAAAAAAATATTATTTAGCTGAAAAATCACAAATCAAAATGCATTTTAAATATAAGTTATTAATTTGAATATTTTCAAACAGGTGGCAATCCTCTTCAAACGCCTCAAAAACATTCTACAGATTTCTTTACTCTCTTTAACTTAGCACCCATATATTGTTATTTCATACACCTTGTGTATAGTTGAACTAAATTACACTTCAATTACTTGGCAACCCTCTTGAAAACATTTTTATACTGACACGTTCTTAGACCTGTATCGTTTGACTCCCATACATTTAAATCAGGTGGCAACCCTTTTTAAAAAAAATAGTCGGGTTGCTCAAAGTAAAGCTCTCTACTCACTTTTGCTTGACACCCTTGTTTTAATATTTCACATTCTGCATAATTTAATTTCTTTCGGTTTTTAAATTAGGTGACAACCCTCATTAAAATATTTCCAAACGAAAACCTCCAAACCTCTCCCGCCCGACGCCCTTACTGTGATAAATATTTCACCTATCTAATTTCCATAATTGATCTTGAATTTGATTTTTTTAAACAGGTGGCAACCCCCTTGTATAAAATAAAAAAATAAAACCTTTTCAAAACTATTTAGATTGTTACCCATATTGTACTAATTAATTAATTTTTTTAAATATTTGGAATTCAATTTTTTACTAGGTGGCAACTCTTTTCGAAAAAGTAGAACCTTATAACACTTCTATAGCCCGAGCTCTTTCATTTGACACCTCATTTTTTAAAATCGAATGAACGGTGCAGATCTGGTACCCTGGACAAAAAATCCCTTCACGTATTATATATCGTCGTTTAAAGTACAAAACCGAGTATCGTCATTCTGCAAAACCTCGTAACTGACATCCCTGCAGGGAGTGACGTTAGGTTATACCTAACTTTAGTCTGTTTACGCGAACACTAGTGCTAACTATTAACTGTGTATTTTGTTCGAAAAAAGCTAACTACTTTTGTGGAGCGATGGCCGCAAAAAAGTCAGACCTGGATACCTCTGCATTACATGTCAACTAACTTGTAACTAACTACTTTTGGACATAAAATATCAATAAGAAAAACAAAATATTTTTTTGTTTTTTTACTTTTTTATTTACTTATTTATTTACTTTATTTTATTACATTTCATATTTGTTTACATATTCTGCTCTGGGTGGCCCCATATTCGAACACCGTCAGACATAACTTCAACATGATAGTATAAAATTTCGATCTTCCTTTTATTTGTCCTGAATATGAAAAAGAATCTGCGAAGTTCAGAAAAAAAGTGTATTGAAAGTAACTTTTGTATGAGGATATTTAATAGAAACTTGTAAAGAAAACCAACTCCCGATTGCGGCTGCATGACTCCTGCACGACTTTACAATTCACTTTAAGTTGGTTTTGTCATAGCTAATTAAAAGTGAGGTATTAATCGAAATCTCGCCAAAAACCTAACTATAAGTTGGTTAGTTTTAACAATTGATAATTTTTCACTGCAGGGATTGGCTGCCAAAAATTGGATTTGCTCATACAATGTCGACTCCGTCATCATCGACTGCGGGCTCAGGTTCTTCTTCTCCACAAATTTTCGTGCTGCTACCATTTAGTAGGGCGGAAAAGTATTCCCTCCATAATTTAAGTACGCTCTGGACATCAGTTACTAGGTCGCCATTATTGTTCTTACAGGAGTACGCTCCGGTCTTGAAACTTTCCGTAAGTCGCCTAACTCTCTGGTAAAATTTTCGGGCATTCTTCCCGTGGGCCAGTGTTTCAAGCTCTTCGCACCCACGTATTTCGGCCTCTCTCTTCTTATTACGGCAAATACGTCTCGCTTCCCTCTTCAGATCCCTATAGCGGTCCCACATAGCGCGTTGCGTTCGGCAGGCGGCATCTTTTTTCTCTGCAGATTCCTGACACTCCTCATCGTACCAGTTGTTCTTTCGGGCTCGCTGAATTCCGACTACTTCTTCGGCGGAGGTACTTAATGAGCGGTAAATTTGGTTCCACTGCTCGCATATGTCGGTTTGTTGAAGAGTGCTCTATGAGAGCAGGTGTGAGAGTCGAGTAGAGAAAGCGCTGGCTGTATGTTGTGAATGCAGCTTTTCGACGTTAAGCTTTACTTGCATATTTGGGCGCACATTTTTTGCTGCACAGAGGCGGGTACGTATCTTGGCTGCAACAAGATAGTGGTCCGAGTTGATGTTTGGGCCTCGGAGTGTGCGTACGTCTAAAACACTGGAAGCATGCCTTCCGTCTATCACAACATGATCGATTTGGTTTCTCGTTTTTCGATCCGGAGACAGCCACGTAGCTTGATGAATCTTTTTATGCTTGAACCTAGTACTGCATACTACCATGTTTCGAGCCCCGGCGAAGTCGATTAGCCTCGATCCGTTGCCGGACGTTTCGTCGTGGATCCCTTCCTTGCCCACCCTGGCATTGAAGTCGCCAAGCACGATTTTGATATCATGACGGGGGCAGCGCCCGTACGTGCGCTCCAAGGGCTCATAGAAGAGATCCTTGGATACCTCGTCCTTCTATTCCATCGGGGAATGGGCGCAGATAAGCGAGATGTTGAAGAATCTCGCTTTGATGCGGATTGTGGCTAGACGCTCGTCCACCGGGGTGAACGGCAGTACTCGAATTTGCGCTCCTTTACATGGCAGCTGTAGTAGACGTCGCTAGACATTGCTTGCCTTGCCCCGTCCAACGCATTTCTTGGATGGCGGTGATGTCAGCTTTTGTCCTTACGAGGACATCAACCAGCCGGGCAGAGGCACCTTCCCCATTAAGGTCATGGACATTCCAGGTGCATGCCCTCAAATCGTAGTCCTTTAAACGTTTGCCGTGGTCGTCATTATAAGGGGGGGGGGTCTCATACGAGGCTTTGCCTTGCTTCTTCACTGGAAGTGGTTTTTACGTGGCGGGTCCCAAGCCCAGCGCACAACCCATTGCTGGGACGGGGGTGGTTTCGCAACCAAATACACGTTTATATAGCGAGCGGCTTGCTCCAAGTAGACACCCGCTTGCAGCCGCACCTACTGGTGAACAGACGCTGCAGACTTCAGTGAGCCCTTAAACCGAATAAGTCGGAGTGGCCCCACTGAAGCTCCCTCTCTTTCTGCCGTGACCCAAGGCTCCGCTCGGATTGGTTACCGCATCTCGCACATGGGTTGCTCACGTTGCCCAGAGTGCGCGAACGAGGACGCAAGAGTCGGGATTGAGTATAGCCATGCAACTTTTACCGCGTTTTTACGAAGGTTTGAATGAAACGACATCAACTGAATTCGATTTCCAGTATAGTGATTATACCATGCATTTCAAAGCAGATTATGTGGCAACGCTACTGAAATGGATTGAAGTCAGCTGTTAACTTGCTGCCAAAAGGCTGCCAGTCAGTGTTCGGACTGCTCAAGCTTCAGTAATACATATGTATGTAATTCGAAAAATCTGAGCAAAACAAACTTTCCGTAGTAGAGTTGGATTTTCAATTTACGAATCAAACATTGTAAGTTTTACATGAACAATAATGAAAAAAATGCGTGCGTAACACCGTAGACATGACAGAAATGAAACTTCTTAAAAAAGGTGTGAGTACCAGGTACCTACTCACGAAATTGGATGTGTAAACATATGTTTACGGTTCGGCAAACCATTAGGCGATTGAGTTAGATATATAGGTTTGGTTAGAAATCAAACAATAATTTCATTTAATCTTACTAATTTTCCGATATACATATAATTTATTTATTCATTTTCCGGTAACACCTCTTTATATGACTTCGCGCTTCTAGCATCCATAGGACCGGGTTGTAATGGAAGTAACTGCATGTTTAACAAATAATTGAAAATGTTTATAATGCAATCAATAGATCCTTACGAATTCGCCATTACCAAGGCACTAAGTAACGTACGCACTTTTGCTTGCAAAATGCATGAATTTAAGTTGAAAGAAGACAAATTCCTTTGTTCGGCATTTATTCTTACTCGCTCTCTATCTTCCAAGGCGAGTTCATATATTCTTATCACGAATTCATATGTGCATGTGGTAGCAAGAGTATAAAAACATAATTACCTTATAAATTAAAAGCATAAGTATCACATGTATGCGTAGTCCAATTCACGAAATCATTTCATCGATCTGAGTAAAAACTAAGTGCATAAACTCTATTTCGCGTTAATTGTAATCATGAAATGGTGTTCATTCATTCAGTTTTTACTCAAACGCATGAAACGATTTCATGAATTGGCCTACGCATAATGGTAGTAAATGACAGAATGAATTACAACAAACACATCCTTTTGACATAATGCAAGCCGAAAACGTTGGTTCAGATCAATCCACAATCAAGTTGGACGTTTTGCTCACAAACATTGCAATTTTGCGAGCAGTCTCATTGCAAAATTTCATTTTTACAATTTTAAAGTTTCGGTTTAAATTTATAAAATTCAATGAAAGCACGTACTTATTTCGGCTGAGTTATTCATTTTCGGTTATCTAGTGTACAAAATAAACGCAAATTAAATGAGTTTGTACAACATGTAGCGATAAGTTGTACAACTTGCCAGAAAATCAAAATTTTTTTATCTTTTNTTTAACAAAATTCATCTCTAAAAATTAAAATTAACTAATAGTAAAATAAGAAATGTTATATAAAATAAAGCAAATGAAAATAAAATAAAGTAAAATTAAATATATAAATAAAATAAAATAAAAAAATAAAAAATAAATAATAAAAATAAAAAATGTTTCGCAATCGCTCCAACCGAGTATCGAACCTGGCAGCTACAGGCTTGTAGCTCGCAACTCTCACCACTCGGCTACCGCCTACGCGAAACTCGACTGCTTCGTTTGCTTACTTGTACAAAAGACAACAACTGGCCGTTTTTACCAGTGCTGTCATCGAAAATTCCCCGGATCCGAGTTAATTCCCAAAAATTTCGTGCATTTGTTCGGCTGCTTATGCTCATTTTAAAGAGGAAAATGCATGAGTTATAGCAAATTAAGGCTGGTTATGCAAATAGTCGAGCCCGTTTGTCTACCGTATAACACTACTTAATATCACGGTGCAGCGAACAAAGGTGGCGCCGTCAGGGTACCGCTACTATGGTTTTGCCGATTTTGACAGTTGTGGTAACTTGTAAATAAACCTTTGTTTACAAATCAGCGAAAGAGAAATTTGAATTATAAGTGAAAAATCAGTTTAAATTGTGTTAATTTGCAATTTGTGAGTGATTTTTGAGTTGAAGACTGCGTAAAAACTAATAAAATGAAGTACTATGTGTTAAATTGCGACAGTCGTCAAGATGCAAGACGCGTAGATGCAAGTGTAGCGCTTGGACGAATCGCTACATTTTGTGTACATAGGACACGGCAAAGCCGTTCGCGAAATGTTTCCTTATTATTATGTTAACAGCATTTCCTCACAATGATTTTGCTTCTGCTCCAAGCAGCCTCCATTAGCAAGTTAACGGGTGTACCACATAATCCCCAAAATCAAAATCCCCAAATCAAAATCCCCAAAATCACAATCCCCAAAATCAAAATCCCCAAAATCAAAATCCTCAAACACGAAATCCCCATTTTCTGTGTGAAATACATTCAAATTAGGTTTAAAATCGCCGCGATTTTCTACAAGCAGCCTTAATTGCAAAGCAATGGAGTGCACTAAAACGTTACCTTTTCTCTAATAGATTAGGTGAAAAATGCAATATTTTCGCATTTAGCAAAATTAAAACACGTTTTTCGCTGTAAAGTGGCAGTTTCAACTAGTTCTTCTTTTCGCTCTATTCTTTGGTTACTTGTGGTACACAAATGTCAACAGCCAGGACGGCGCAATCTTGTATTCTATCATTCTTGACCTTATATAAGTTGGCCTTGCTATCATCCTCACATATGTTCATCAGAGTATACCAACCAAGGAGGAGTTAATACAAGGAGATAGCGAGGAAACTATATCTGAGTTGTGTGAAATCACTTAGATGTATGAATATAGTTACTACGTTTATACGTAAGCTACTAGCAAATAAAAATAATTTGCAATTACCTAACTCACTGTTTATTCGAGGGTGAAAAATTCTTTTTTAATATTGCCTAATTATAGAAAGGCAATAATATGACCATCGAAAAAGAAAATAAAGTTAAAAATGCCGACGTCGTGATTATAAAAAGGCAATAAGATGACCATCGAAAAAGAAAATAAACCTAAGAATGGCGGCGTCTTGAGCTTATTCGCAAATAGTACCACTAATCAATACTTATTTGCGCGATTTAGTTATTTGCAAATAAAAAATTAACTTATCGTTTATACGGCAAATTTTACCATTTTGCAAATTGTTATTTGCAAATAATACGTGCGTATAAACGTAGTATATGTTACATATTTAGGTAAATATTCATAGGTATATATCTACCTAATTATGTAACATAAAATTCATACATCTAAGTGATTTCTCACAACTCAGATAAAGTTTCCATGAGAGGTTTCTCAAAGCTTTTTCCTTATTAAGGCGAATGCCCCTCGTGAATTTTTTCATAATTGTTCATGTAAAACTTACAATGTTTGATTCGTATATTAAAAATCCAACTCTACTACGGAAATAATATATAGGTATAAAATAAAACGTAAATATGAGACCTTTTGTAAAATGATATTGGAACAAGTCTAGAATACCAACCGTTTAGCTATAAGAAAACAAATAATGCGGATCGATAGAACTTTTTACTCTAATTTCAACCATACCAATATTATTTGGCGCGAACAAAGCAAATAAAAGAGTATAAGGTTAAACTTTTCTATTTTGTTATATGTATTTTTAATATCTCGGAAACTACTCAACTGATTTGAAAAGTGTTGACATCAATTAAAACGACGTAAATACTATAATTTAATATGACGTACATACTATAACCATTTTTGAAACAAATTTTAAATAATCTTCAATTAGAAAAATGTACACATATACAATTTCGACTTTACCACTATTATTAAATACCTATTAGTGCAATTTATCTAAACACGTAAATGCCTCGTAACCATGTAAAGCTCGTAACCTTCCTTAATTTTGTATGGAAAATCGTTTATTTACGAGATTTACGCGGTTAAGATAAACTTACGCGTTCAATGAATAACCATATTATATTATATATTATTAAATAGTATTAAAAAAGATTATTAAATAGTGGGTTAACGTCAGTTAAAAGACGGAGCAGGTACTCAGACAAGCAGAGTAGAGGAGTAAATTTTAGTAACGTTAAAAACCGGAGTGGATCTACTCCAGCCGCAGGGAAGTTGGAATACTGCTACCAGCTGTTTCTAAATAGGGAAGTTCAGGAAGTAGTGTTGCCAGGAGCCTGATAATAAGCACTATTTTTTTCAAAAGTTATCTTAGATTCGTCATTCAAGCTTTAATGTATAAAAATGAAATGAAATTACAAAAAAATCAACAACACTGAGGGAAATAATGCATAATGCATAGTAAAAATGAATACTTTACATTTGATTATCGTTTAAAAATGTTCGTATTTAAAAATAATATTTTCATACAAAAATGTATTACGCACGTATTTGACTGTTCACATCTGAGTATGTATATATAAGTGTACATACCTAGTGCCTCCCTAGCATGCAGAGCGGTGACAACACACACATACATACATAGTACATGTACAAGTGCTCGAAAAATATAGTTGCAGGTATAGTAGTTTTGTATCTAGACCAAAAATAGTCCAAAAATTTAAAGCAACGTAATGTAAAACAGGAGAATTGTACTAGAAGTGGTCCGAATGTAATGCATAAGGTATGAGTTTTGATCTAGAATTGGTTACAATGTCACGCAGTAGCGGACAACGGGTACAATTAACGATTTACTGATATGTAGGCACTTAGTCAACGACTTTTCATGTGCGGCGTTGGCATGCTGAGAGAGTATCCGCTTAGAAATTCTGAGAACCCCGGTTCGAATCGCAGCTGGCACAAGTTTTATTTTATTTTTTTTTATCTAAAATTGGTTACAATGTAATGCAGAAGCGGGCAATTGGTCGGAGCGTAGGACATTCAATGTTAAATGTAAGTAGAATTTTATATGTGCTTGTACCAAACTTTGGACTACTTACAATCACCTGCAGTCTAGTTTGTGGTGTGCTCTATTTAAGTCTATTTCAATATCCTACAGAGTGTTTATCCGTACAACTCGCGTGCTGTGGTATTGTTGGAAATTCAACATTTGAAAGCACATTAATCAGGCAGGTTCTGCAATTCACTTTCGAGTGAATTTCAATCAAACTCGCTTTGAATTCAAATTGGGAGGGGTTGAAATTCATTCGGAAGTGAATTGCAGAACCTGCGCGTATATGTGTGGCTGTAGCTCAGTGCGCAAAGATGCTTGCCAGAATTTGCTGATATCCAGAGAGGGTCAGGGTTCACTGCAGGTAAAATGCAAATTAAATACATATTTTTTTGTTTCTTATCTTGATTATTCGCTTAACGGATGCTTTTTCAGACCGAATGCGGTAATTTTAATATGCGCGTAATTGAATTGAATATGTACCAATATACAGTACTTTCGTTGACGTTTATAGTTACGTTTCTATTTGATTTTAATATTTTTTCCCCTCAATGTAATGCCATTACACATTACATGACATTTGATACGATGACCGGTGGCGTTTAGCGTAATAATGAAATTATCGAAACAGATCATACCGTGATTTAATAATAACTAACGTATATATATTATAACGTACCTCAAAGTAAATAAACTGTGTACAATATATGCGTAATATAAATTAGAGTAAGCATATGAAATGTTTCCTTATAGTATCATAAAATAAAAAGTAATTTTTAGCACCTGGCTACACTATGTAATGATGGAACCAGCTGTTTTCTTTTACTGAAGCGAATTAAACTAGACAAGAAGTGTTTGTGCACTTTTTCAAACCGCATTCATGTTTTCACAACGCTTTGAAAAGTCGGTTCGAGTGAATACGATACATTTTTCGAATACGCATTAAAACTCTGTTTATAAATGTGGTTTCAAATAAAACACATGCGTTGAAACCGTTTTCAAGCAACGAATAAACAGGGTATGTAATTGCATACCCAGCGCAACGACTATACCCCATTGCACTCCAAGAGAATGATTCCCGATACATTATTTGGCTACGTTCTAAATGTACCTAAAATGATGTGTTTGTGTCGAATATACGATTTGATGTCGTAGCCATTTAAAAATTTAACAATCTGTAATGAAATTCTTTGTCAAGACTTTAGAGTTGACGTAGAGTTTTCGGTCAAGCTGCGTTGGACTGTGTCGGCGAAAAAGTCTCGCTAAATAACTCTCGTAGACTTTGTAGGTGAGTCTATCGTAGAGCTCTATTGAGTGTTTATACGTCTAGCGAGATTTTTGTCTAAATCTCGAATTTTTTCTCCGTGTACACTTAGCTTTAAATTCATTACATTCGTTTCTGAATCATGAAGTGAATGGATTAGAGGCAGCACAAGTTTCAACAAGTAAGAAAGTCTAAGTTCGGGTGGAGCCGAACATTAAATACCCGGCGCAAATATTAAATATATGTTTTTTCACCTTTCCGAAACCTACGGCTAGATGGTTAGCCGGGGTGTATCGATTTTGAGTAAATTAGCGTCCTTAAATTTCGAAATATTGCAGTTTCAAGCATTTTTGATATTTACCGTTATATGAAAAGCGGCCGGAATTTTAGTCCGATTTCAATAATTTTCCAGNGCGCGTATATGTGTGGCTGTAGCTCAGTGCGCAAAGATGCTTGCCAGAATTTGCTGATATCCAGAGAGGGTCAGGGTTCACTGCAGGTAAAATGCAAATTAAATACATATTTTTTTGTTTCTTATCTTGATTATTCGCTTAACGGATGCTTTTTCAGACCGAATGCGGTAATTTTAATATGCGCGTAATTGAATTGAATATGTACCAATATACAGTACTTTCGTTGACGTTTATAGTTACGTTTCTATTTGATTTTAATATTTTTTCCCCTCAATGTAATGCCATTACACATTACATGACATTTGATACGATGACCGGTGGCGTTTAGCGTAATAATGAAATTATCGAAACAGATCATACCGTGATTTAATAATAACTAACGTATATATATTATAACGTACCTCAAAGTAAATAAACTGTGTACAATATATGCGTAATATAAATTAGAGTAAGCATATGAAATGTTTCCTTATAGTATCATAAAATAAAAAGTAATTTTTAGCACCTGGCTACACTATGTAATGATGGAACCAGCTGTTTTCTTTTACTGAAGCGAATTAAACTAGACAAGAAGTGTTTGTGCACTTTTTCAAACCGCATTCATGTTTTCACAACGCTTTGAAAAGTCGGTTCGAGTGAATACGATACATTTTTCGAATACGCATTAAAACTCTGTTTATAAATGTGGTTTCAAATAAAACACATGCGTTGAAACCGTTTTCAAGCAACGAATAAACAGGGTATGTAATTGCATACCCAGCGCAACGACTATACCCCATTGCACTCCAAGAGAATGATTCCCGATACATTATTTGGCTACGTTCTAAATGTACCTAAAATGATGTGTTTGTGTCGAATATACGATTTGATGTCGTAGCCATTTAAAAATTTAACAATCTGTAATGAAATTCTTTGTCAAGACTTTAGAGTTGACGTAGAGTTTTCGGTCAAGCTGCGTTGGACTGTGTCGGCGAAAAAGTCTCGCTAAATAACTCTCGTAGACTTTGTAGGTGAGTCTATCGTAGAGCTCTATTGAGTGTTTATACGTCTAGCGAGATTTTTGTCTAAATCTCGAATTTTTTCTCCGTGTACACTTAGCTTTAAATTCATTACATTCGTTTCTGAATCATGAAGTGAATGGATTAGAGGCAGCACAAGTTTCAACAAGTAAGAAAGTCTAAGTTCGGGTGGAGCCGAACATTAAATACCCGGCGCAAATATTAAATATATGTTTTTTCACCTTTCCGAAACCTACGGCTAGATGGTTAGCCGGGGTGTATCGATTTTGAGTAAATTAGCGTCCTTAAATTTCGAAATATTGCAGTTTCAAGCATTTTTGATATTTACCGTTATATGAAAAGCGGCCGGAATTTTAGTCCGATTTCAATAATTTTCCAGGTTTTTCTTTTATGTGGCAAGCACAATAAAAATACCGAGTTTGGTATAAATTGTTTGAACGGTTACCGATATATATATATGTGATCATAAGTGGGCGGTGCCACGCCCATTTTCCAAAATTTTATCATAAGCGTATTTCCTGGTAAAAAATTGTTGCAATCATCAATTTTGAATAAATTAGCTTTAATATTTACTGATTTATCGAAGATTTCGTATTGTTCCAAATTACCGTTATATGGGATGTGGGCGTGGTTATTGTCCGATTTTAAAAATTTTCGGACATTTGGTATCCTGTACCAAGGCCAATAACTGCGTCAAGTTTGGGAGGAATCGGTGCAGCGGTTGCCAAGATATACACATGTAACCATAAGTGGGCGTGGCTACGCCCATTTTTCAAAAATTTATAATATTCTTATTTTTCGTCAAAAAATTATTGTAAATATCAATTTTGAGTGACTAATCTTCTGTAGTTACTAAAATATCGCAGTTTTCGTATTTCTGAAAATTACCGTTATATGGGAGGTAGGCGTGGTTATTGTCAGATTTTTCCCATTTTCAATACCATCCGTCCTACGCTCGAAAGAAGTACACGTACCAAGTTTCGTTAAGATATATTAGTTTTTACTCGAGTTATCGTATGCACAGACGGACGGACAGACGGACGGACGGACGGACGGACAGACAGTCACCGCTTAATCGATTTCTCTTTTTATCCTGATCATTTATGTATACATTTGTCTATATCTATCTCGATTCGTTTTGCCTTTTACAAACAACCGTTATGTGAACAAAGTGCACAAGTGCGCTCGGGTATAAAAAGATCAGTCTTCAAAATGCTGTCTTTAAATGCATAATGGGATTTAATACTTCACACAATATATTTAATTGTTATAAATTTAAATCCCTCTCTACCCAAGAAAAATGGGAAACAGCATTGAAAAATAAATTATGCATGTAGTAAATAAGGGCATAATATAAAAGAGCGTAAAGGCGAAAACTGCCTGACATGTAAAGGAAACCATCATTTATGGCTTCACAAAGACAAAAAAAAATGCTCCAAAGAAAAAAGCGCAATAATTGAAAGCAAGGAAACTAAGAACTTAAAAAATGAATGCGAATATGTCTTGCTAACAAAAGCAATTGTTGGTATAAAAGGCCATGATGGAAGAATTATAAAGGCACGTGCCTTATTAGACAGCGGGTCTCAAGTTCACTTCATAACCAAAGAACTCAAAAATAAATTAAAACTCCCCTCAAGGAAAGAGTCTATGACTATTGAAGTAATTGGACAAAACAGGAGCAATACAAATGAAAGTGTTAATCTTGAAATTGAAATCAATTATTCATCCCTTCGAAACAAATTTGGAAACAGTAGTGGTACAAAAGATTGTATCACATATGCCCACAGAGCATATAAAAGTTAAAAAAATTCCAGAAGGCATAAAATTGGCCGACCCTTCATTTGGTGTTCCAGGTAAAATTGATCGTTTAAAGGACTATGATTTGAGGGCATGCATTTGGAATGTTCCCCTTAAAGGGGAAAGTGCCTCTGCCCGGCTGGTTGATGTTTTCGGAAGGACAAAAGCTAACATCACCGCCATGGAAGAAATACGTTGGACGGGACAATGAACATATGCCAGGGGCTTTGCGATGTCTACTATTGCGGCCATGTAAAGGAACGCAAATTTGGTGTTGGATTTGTGGGGGGGAGAGACTTCGTCGCCGAGTACTGTCGTTCAGCCAGATGGACGAACGTCCAGCTGCAATCCGTATCAAGGCGATATTCTGCGCCCATGCCCGACGAAAGAGAAGGACGAGGTATCCAAGGATCTCTTCTATAAGCGCTTGGAGAGCACATACGAGCGCTGCCCCCGCCGTGATGTCAATATCGTGCTTGGCGACTTCAATGCCCGGGTGGGCAAAGAAGTGTTCTTTGGCGCCACTGTCGGAAAATTCAGCCTGCACGACGAAACGTCCAAGAACGGACTGAGGCTGATCGACTTCGCCGGGGCCGGAAAAATGGTGGTATGCAGTACTAGGTTCAAGCATAAAAAGATCCATCAAGCTACGTGGCTGTCTTCATATCGAAAACGAGAAACCAAATCGATCGCGTTGTGATGACGGAAGGCATACTTCCTGTGTTAAAGATAAACGTACACTCCGAGGGCCAAATAGCGACCATCTTGTTGCAGCCAAACCACGCACCCGCCTCTGTGCAGCAAAAAATGAGCGCCCAAAAACCCAAGGATAGCTTAACGTCGAAAAGCTGCAGTCACAACAGCCACCGAAGAAGTAATCGGAGCGGTACCTTGAATACGATGCGATCGGGCCCAACGCGAGGGATGTGGGACCGTTATAGGGAACTGAAGAGGAAAGCGAGACGTATTTGGCGCGTTCATTAGACGAAGCTATTTAGCTCAACTTCTACGAAACTTCTGGCAACTCTTGAACCCAACAGTTACGTCTTATAGCCCTGACAGACATATGGTTTATATACTATACTAGCATTCTATACTACATGTCTGTCGTTGTAAACTACAATTATACCATCGTACAAAGTGGTTTGGAGCTGGTTCCTATACTACGAAAATGAACGTGGTATAAAGCGAGTATACCATGAAACACAGCCAGAGAGTAAAAAAAATTTCACCAAAAATGTGTGGTGAAAGCAAACAGAGACAGTGAACTGATAGCATGTATGTATGCCATTTTGCTCGCACTGGTCCAACAGTCGCAATGGACGAGTGATCAGAGCGCTAGAGTGTCACTTGAGAGATCCGAGATCGAGTCCTCTCGTAGGAGATTTTTTCTTTATTATTTAATTTTTTTATTTTTTTTATTTTATTTATTTTTAAATAAAAATCAGCAGCTAATGCGCTAGAAATGTTTGTGGAATATTTTATTTTCGTTAATAAAGAATATTAATAATAATAATAATAATAATAATAATAATAATAGTAATAATGATAATAATAATAATAATAATGTTAAACAAAATTTTTTCCATTGAATTTTTATGATACTAAAGCACTTACTTAGGTTTATTTTCTAATGAAATTGTTCTTACACAAATATTTCCTTCCTTCATTTTCGCAATCCTTAAAATAAAATACAAAGGAATTATCTTTACCTCCTTATTTTAATTTTGAAATATTTACCCTGGTATACAGTAAGCTGTCTCAAGTTTTAGTCTTAAAAAGAAAGATATGGGGGAAAAGAGAATTGCTTGCTATTTTATTTAAACGAACGCGTAATTGAAGCGAGGAAATATTTGTTTAACAACAATTTCATTATGAAATAAACTTAGGTACTTTAAATCATAAAAAGTCAATGAATAAAAATATTTTTTTTTAACATTAAAATCTTCAGATTATTTAAAAAGGAATTAAAAATAATTAAAAAAACCCGTCCCCGGGGACTCGAACTCGGATCTCTCTAGTGGCACTCTAGCGCTCTGTTCACTCGGCCATTGCGACTGTAAGAGCAGCGCGAGCAAAATGGCATACATACATGCTATTAGTTGTGATAAAGAAACAAAACATCGGTATACGTACTAGATGTGTGTCTCATCGAAATAGTATCAAAATCCATAGTATGCATACCATGGTGTACAAACCACTAGTCTGTCAGGGTTATTAGAAACGGCTTGATCAATATGCTGTCCAGTGAACAGCTGATGAGTGATGTGAAAAAGCAGAGATAGTTGCGCCGATAATATTTCCAATTCAACGCTGAGTTGCCGCTGTGATGAAAAAATCGTTGAATGTTATAATGAATTAAACAGTGTACAATTATAAAGCAAACATCTTAATAAACACATATTTAAAAACGTAGTATTATTAAAAAATATTTTAGTTACTTTATCACATAACGATTATAAAATTGAATAAATTCGTTTGCAGCTGCCACCTAACAAAGTGGCGTTACATTTAATATAAACGGCGTAAGTATTTTCGATCAGCTGTTTAGGCTAACCCAGCACGTTGAGTTCAGGTAGCGAAAAAATTTTGCGATCGAAAAATTGGCGGAGTGTTGCCAACTGTTGAGCTGAGCGGAACTACTCAACTGTGCGTTTCTAAGACGAACAGTCAACGGTCAGACAACAGCTACGTCTTATGAACGCGCCCAATAAGAAGAGAGAGGCCGAAAAAACACCCGAAAATTTTACTATAGAGTTCGGTGACTTATGGAAAGGTTTAAACCTGTGGCCTATTTCATAAAGCGACAGTGATAATTTTCTAACGACACGCATTTTCCATGCTGTCAGTGACAATTCGACAGTTTGGTGGGTGTCTTGTTTCATAAAAACAATTGTCACCACCTCTTAAATTCCATTGAAAAAGTGACAAATTGTCATTGTCGGGTTTTAAAAATGTCGTTGACAAAATTGTCGCCAGCCATATGAAATTTATATGTAAATCATAAGTAATAATAGCATTTGCATTGTTTTAGTTTTAAGAAATATTCAAATTATTGAAAAGTAATGAAATGCGTGCAATTACCATATAAATAAATTTACAACTCTCCTGTGAAAGCTTCCCGACCGAGCTATTTGGTTTTGTCATGGCGACAATTGTCAGCACAATTGTCGACAATATTACACATTACCACTGTCGCTTTCGAAAAATTTTCACAGTTACCTACAAATGTTAATGAAACAGGAAAAATGTCGCCAACAATTCTGGCAGTGAAATTTTATAGAAAAATCGACAATTGTCGCACCTGTCACTTTTATGAAATAGGCCCCTGGGCGAACTCTTTTAAGAACAACAATGACGACCCAGTTACTGATGTCCATAACGTTCTTAATTTATGGAGGGAACACTTTTTTGAATGGTAGCAATACTGAAAGCGGTGAAGAAGACGACCCCGAGCCCCCAGTCGCTGATGACGGAGTCGATGTTCCAACACCTGACTATGACGAGGTGCGAAAAGCAATAGCGCGCTTGAAAAACAACAAAGCTAATGGAGATGTCAGCCTGCCAGCTGAGCTATTCAAGCACGGCCAGGAGTTGATAAGATGCATGCATCAACTCTTATGCAGAATGTGGTCAGATGAACGCATGCCCGACGATTGGGATTTAAGGGTGCTCAGCCCAATCTACAAGAAAGGGGACCCCGCTATTCGCACCAAATACCGCGGGACCAGCCTTCTAAGCATTGGTTACAAGGTTTTATCGAGCGTATTATGCGAAAGACTGAAGCTCACCGTAAACAAACTGATCGGCCCAATCCGTGTGGTTTTAGACTTGGCAAATCCACCGTAGACCAGGTATTCACAATACGCCAAATCTTGGAAAAATCCCGCGAGAAATGGATCCAGCTAAGGTCTTTACTGCCAAAGATGCATCCCCAAGACCCCACAACGCGTGTGGAGCTGGACGGAATCCGGGAACAACTATTGCAAGTGAACAGAGGAAGCAACTGAAGTCGTCATTTAAACTGGGCTATCTTAAGGGTCAACGGAACACATGGACTACGACAAGCAAGAAATCATTACGTCTCCTCCTAGACATAACCTTCCCAGGCAACAAGCCGGTCTATCATAATGACTCCGCTAATGATGGGAGGAAATCTTCTCTAGGTAATCGAGTGATTACACATGCGAAAGTGGAATGGGCTATTAAAACTTTTGGTCCATATACATAAATCACCGGAACTTTATGGTATTTACCCGGCAGAGGCGCCTTTAACAACATTAATGCAGCGCCATTTCTGGTGCCTTAGAAGATTTTTTTGTTGACCGTAACGTGGCTGCTCTGATTGAGACTTTACTAGTCAGGCGGAGGATAACGGCCAAGCGACACTGCCCATGCTGACGATCTGGCGATTTCCATTAAAGGAAGAATGTTAAATATCTAGGACTCATATTAGATAGGAGTCTTACATGCAAACCTAATAAAGAGGACAGAGTTAAGAAAGCCAACGTTACATTGTACACATACAAACAAGCGGTCGGAACCAGATGGGGACTAACACCCCGTATTACATATTGGATTTATACTTCTGTAGTCTGGCCTATACCTCTGTATGGAATACTTGTATAATGGCCATCAACTCAAAATACAAGTTACCTAAATATCCTGAGTAAGGTCCAAAGAACAGCATTTTTATGTATCTCGGGTGCTTTAAGGTCCATCCCAAACAAAGCAACAGAAGTGTTAATCAATTTTCCTGCTGTAAATCTGGTAGGAAAACACGAGGGTGCAGTTTCGGCGCTCAGACTAAAAAGTATGGCTCTATGGAAAGATCAGCCGTTCGTCCACGTTTTATACTCCATACTATGCGTAGTCATAACCAATATATCGTCTGCTGCATCCCCTAAACCCACTTTCCACAGGCTCTGTTAAATTAGAACACTAAGGTTAAGGGTAGAAAACGTACTGAATCTTGTTGCCCCTAGCTTCTTTATTTATAGTAATTCCTTATCTTAATTCATGTATATTACACATACGTACACAGCTCTGTCAAATACATATATATCTTAATCCTAATCTACTGCATATAACAGCAATATGTACACATTTTCTTCTTATTTATTGGCGCTGTAACCGCCTAAGCGATTTTGGCCGACTCCAAAACAGCACGCCAGTCATTTTTCCTCTGTGCTAACTGACGCCAATTTGAAATGCCAAGTGAAGCCAAGTCCTTCTCCACCTGGTCTTTCCAACACAGAGGAGGCCTTACTCTTCCTCTGTTACCAGCATCGCGCCCCGCGTTGAATATTTTCAGAGCAGGAACGTTTCTGTCCATTTGAACGGCATGGCCAAGCCAGCGGAGCCGCTGAATTTTAATTCGCTGCACTATGTCTATATCGTTGTAAAGCTCATACAGCTCATCGTTAAATCGTCTGCGATATTCGCCATCACCAACGCGTAAAGGTCCGTAAATCTTTCGCAGAATCTTTCTCTCGAAAACTCCAAGAGCCGCCTCATCAGATGCTTTCATTGTCCATGCTTCCGCGCCATACACCAGCACAGGCATGATGAGTGACTTATAGAGTGTGATCTTTGTACGACGAGAGAGGACTTTACTTCTCAATTGCCTACTCAGCCCAAAGTAGCACTTGTTGGCAAGAGTGATTCTCCGTTGGATTTCAAGGCTGACATTATTATTGGTGTTAATGCTGGTTCCCAAATAAAGGAAGTCGTCTCCTTTTCCCAACTTGTAACTGTCAACAGTGACGTGGGTGCCAAGACGCGTATGCTCTGACTGTTTGTGTGCTGACAGGAGATACTTCGTTTTGTCCTCGTTCACCACCAGACCCATTCGCTTTGCTTCTCTATCCAATCCCGAGAAGGCAGAACAGACGTAGCCCTTGTTTTTACCGATAACATCGATGTCGTCGGCATACGCCAGCAATTGAACGCTCTTGTAAAGTATTGCGCCTGAGCGGTTCAGTTCTGCGGCTCTTTTTATCTTCTCCAACATCAGATTAAAGAAATCCCACGAAAGGGAGTCCCCTTGTCTGAAACCTCGTTTGGTATCAAGCGGCTCGGAGAGGTCCTTCCCTATTCTGAGGGAGCTGGTCGTATTGCTCAACGTCATTTTACACAGCCGTATTCGTTTCGCGGGGATAGCAAATTCAGACATCGCGGTATAAAGACAAGTTCTCTTCANCCAAATTCAGACATCGCGGCATAAAGGCAACTTCTCTTCGTGCTGTCGAAAGCGGCTTTGAAATCGACAAATAGATGGTGTGTGTCGATCCTATTCTCGCGGGTCTTTTCCAAGATTTGGCGTATTGTGAATACCTGATCTATGGTGGATTTTCCAGGCCTAAAGCCACACTGACAAGGTCCAGTCAGCTCGTTAACGGTGGGCTTCAGTCTTTCGCACAATACACTCGATAAGACATTATAACCTATGCTTAGAAGGCTGATTCCGCGATTCAGCTCCTCGCCGCCGTACTTGAATAGATCGGCTGGTAGGCCGTCATCTCCAGCAGCTTTGTTGTTTTTCAGCCGCGTAATCGCTATGCGTACCTCTTCATAGTCAGGCGGTGGGACAGCTACTCCATCATCATCGACTGGGGACTCGGGTTCGTCTTCTTCACTACTTTCAGCGCTGCTACCATTTAGTAGGTTGTAAAAGTGTTCCCTCCACAATTTAAGTATATTCTGGACATCGGTCACTAGGTCGCCATTGTTGTTCTTAAAAGAGTTCACCCAGGGGCCTATTTCATAAAAGTGACAGGTGCGACAATAAACATAAAACCGTAAAAAGGGGTTAAAAATATAAAATATTGTAAAATAAAAATAATAGCAGGTATAAAAGAAACAAATACGACTTCGACCCGCCAAGTTTCCAAAGCAAATTTAATTAAAGCTCAAGATGTATAAACTTGAATTATTTTGAAACGTAAACATTTCAACGCGATTTCTGAAGAGTTCTTAACGGCTGCAATTGTATATAAAGTATTTTTCCAAACTGTACATAAACAGAATTCACTTGACAAATATTTATGTATCTTATCGCCAACAAATATGAATGTATTCCTTAGCATAGATATGTATTTATCAATAACCCAATTCTTTCATCACTTGAAATTAATCCTCATCTCAGATATATTTAGTAGATTGGTTTATTTATTGTATGCAATATAAATATTGCACTGTCATTTGTAAACTATCACAAGTCATCCTAAACTAACACACGATATGGAGATATTATTCTGGCGCCGTAGAAAACATTTAGGATAAGGTATGTGTACATATGGAGGATGCTTCCGTGCGCATAAGTGGAAAACTTTTGAATGCCATTCACCTGGGATTGGCCAGAAGCGATTCTTGTGCGTACGGTTCAAATCTCAGCTCACAACGTCCGGATATTTATATCCACGTATCCTCTGGGTAGCAACCAAACACCCGTTTGGGAGCGAGGTAAAGTGAGAAGGCATAAAACTTCGCGTGCGCTGGGTTTGGGTCCCGCCACGTTAAACCCCCGCCCAATGAAAAATAAAAAACTGCCTCGGATGAGACCCCCATTTTCTGATAACGACCACGGCAAACGTATAAAGGACTATTATTTAAGGGTATGCACTTTGAATATCCGGACCCTTAATGGGGAAGGTGCCTTTGCCCGGCTGGTCGATGTCCTCGGGAATACAAAGGCTGATATCACCGCCATCCAAGAAATGCGATGGACGGGGCAAGGAAAAGTAAACGTGAAGCCTTGCGACGTCTACTACAGTTGCCACGTGAAGGAGCACAAATTCGGTGTTGGATTCGTGGTAGGAGAGAGACTCTGTCGCCGAGTACTGGCGTTCACCACGGTGGACGAACATCTAGCCACAATCCGCATCAAAGCTTGATTCTTCAACATCTCGCTCATCTGCGCACACGCCCCGACGGAAGAGAAGGATGAGGCGTCCAAGGATCTCTTCTATGATCACTTGGAACGTACATATGAGCGCTGCCCCCGACACGATGTCAAAATCGTTCTTGGCGATTTTAATGGCAAGGTGGGCAAGGAAGGGATCTTTGGCGCCACTGTCCGAAAATTCCGCCTCCACGATGAAACGTCCGATAACGGGCTAAGGCTGATCGAGTTCGCCGGGGCCCGAAACATGGTAATATGTAGTACTAGATTCCAGCATAAGAACATCCACCAAGCTACATGGCTGTCTCCAGACCGAAAAACGGCAAACCAAATCGATCATGTTGTGATAGACGGAAGGCATGCTTCAAGCGTTTTAGACGTACGTACACCCCGAGGGCCAAACATCGACTCGGACCACTATCTTTTTGTAGCCAAGATACGCACCCGCCTCTGTGCAGCAAAAAATGTGCGCCCAACAAT
>NW_016158195.1:101514-114374 GCF_001687245.7 Rhagoletis zephyria | reverse complement strand
CTGCTCTCTGAGAGCACCCTTCAACAATCCGACATACGCGAGCAGTGGAACTACATTTACCGATCATTAAGTACCGCCGCCGAAGAAGTAGTTGGATTTCAGCGAGCCCGAAAGAAACACTGGTACGATGAGGAATGTCTAGAAGCCGCAGGGAAAAAAGATGCCGCCTACAGGGCCAAGCTGCGATCGGGCGCAACGCGAGCCATGTGGGACCGTACACAGGAGGAACGCCCGAAAATTCTACCAGAGGGTTAGGCGCCTTACGGAAGGTTTCAAACCGGGGCGAACTCCTGTAAGAACAACAATGGCGATCTAGTGACCGATGTCCAGAATATACTTAAATTGTGGAGGGAACACTCTTACAACCTACTGAATGGCAGCAGCGCTGAAAGTAGTGAAGGAGACGAACCCGAGTCCCCAGACGACGATGATGGAGTAGCAGTCCCACCGCCTGACTATGACGAGGTACGAATAGCGATTACGCGGCTGAAAAACAACAAAGCTGCTGGATCTGACGGCCTGCCATCCGAGCTATTCAAGTACGGCGGCGAGGAGTTGATGAGGTGCATGCATCAGCTCGTAAGCAGAATATGGTCAGATGAATGCATGCCCGACGACTGGAATTTAAGTGTGTTCTGCCCAATCCACAAGAAAGGCGACCCCGCCATACGCGCCAACTACCGCGGAATCAGCCTTCTAAGCATAGGTTATAATGTCTTATCGAGTGTATTGTGCGAAAGACTGAAGCCCACCGTTAACGAGCTGACTGCACCTTGTCAGTGTGGCTTTAGGCCTGGAAAATACACCATAGATCAGGTATTCACAATACGCCAAATCTTGGAAAAGACCCGCTAGAATAGGATCGACACACACCATCTATTTGTCGATTTCAAAGTCGCTTTCGACAGCCCGAAGAGAAGTTGTCTTTATACCGCGATGTCTGAATTTGGTATCCCCGAGAAACTAATACGGCTGTGTAAAATGACGTTGAGCAATACGACCAGCTCCGTCAGAATAAGGAAGGACCTCTCCGAGCCGTTCGATACCAAACGAGGTTTCAGACAAGGGGACTCCCTTTCGTGTGATTTCTTTAATCTGATGTTGGAGAAGATAATAAGAGCCGCAGAACTGAACCGCTCAGGCACAATACTTTACAAGAGCGTACAATTGCTGGCGTATGCCGACGACATCGATATTATCGGTAAAAACAAGGGCTACGTCTGTTATGCCTTCTCGGGATTGGATAGAGAAGCAAAGCGAATGGGTCTGGTGGTGAACGAGGACAAACCGAAGTATCTCGTGTCATCACACAAACAGTCAGAGCATACGCGTCTTGGCACCCACGTCACTGTTGACAGTTACAAGTTTGAAAAAGTAGACGACTTCGTTTATTTGGGAACCAGCATTAACACCAATAATAATGTCAGCCTTGAAATCCAACGGAGAATCACTCTTGCCAACAAGTGCTACTTTGGGCTGAGTAGGCAATTGAGAAGTAAAATCCTCTCTCGTCGTACAAAGATCACACTCTATAACTATAAGTCGCTCACCATGCCTCTGCTGGGGTATGGCGCGGAGGCATGAACAATGAAAGCATCTGATGAGGCGGCTCTTGGAGTTTTCGAGAAAAAGATTCTGCGAAAGATTTACGGACCTTTACGCGTTGGTGATGGCGAATATCGCAGACGATTTAACGATGAGCTGTATGAGCTTTACAACGATATAGACATAGTGCAGCGAATTAAAGCTCAGCGGCTCCGCTGGCTTGGCCATGTCGTTCAAATGGACAGAAACGCCCCTGCTCTGAAAATATTCAACGCGGGCCGCGATGCTGGTAACAGAGGAAGAGTAAGGCCTCCTCTGTGTTGGAAAGACCAGGTGGAGAAGGACTTGGCTTCACTTGGCATTTCAAATTGGCGTCAGTTAGCACAGAGGAGAAATGACTGGCGTGCTGTGTTGGAGTCGGCCAAAATCGCTTAGGCGGTTACAGCGCCAATAAAGAAGAAGAAAATGTGTACATTTTGCTTTTATGTGCAGTAGATTAGGATTAAGGTATATATGTATATGACAGAGCTATGTACGTATGTGTAATATACAAGAATTAAGATAAGGAATTACTACCCTTAACCTTAGTGTTTTAATTTAACAGAGCCTGTGGAAAGTGGGTTTAGGGGATGCAGCAGACGATATATTGGTTATGACTACGCATAGTATGGAGTTTAAAACGTGAACGAACCGCTGATCTTTCCATAGAGCCATACTTTTTAGTCTGAGCGCCGAAACTGCACCCTCGTGTTTTCCTACCAGATTTACAGCAGGCAAATTGGTTAACACTTCTGTTGCTTTGTTTGGGATGGACCTTAAAGCACCCGAGATACATAAAAATGCTGTTCTTTGGACCTTACTCAGGAGATTTAGGTAACTTGTATTTTGAGTTGATGGCCATCATACAAGTATTCCATATAGAAGTATAGGCCAGACTACAGAAGTATAAATCCAATATGTAATACGGGATGTTAGTCCCCATCTGGTTCCGGCCGCTTGTTTGTATGTGTACAATGTAATGTTGGCTTTTTTAACTCTGTCCTCTTTATTAGGTTTGCATGTAAGGCTCCTATCTAATATGAGTCCTATATATTTAACATTCTTCCTTTAACGGAAATCGCCAGATCGTCAGCATGGGCAGTGCCTCGCTTAGCCGTTATCCTCCGCCTGACTAGTAAAGTTTCAATCAGAGCAGCCACGTTATGGTCAACAAAAAAATCTTCTAAGGCACCCGAAATGGCGCTTGCATTAATGTTGTTAAAGGCGCCTCTGCCGGGTAAATTCTGTTGCTCAGGAGATTTAGGTAACTTGTATTTTGAGTTGATGGCCATCATACAAGTATTCCATATAGAAGTATAGGCCAGACTACAGAAGTATAAATCCAATATGTAATACGGGATGTTAGTCCCCATCTGGTTCCGGCCGCTTGTTTGTATGTGTACAATGTAATGTTGGCTTTTTTAACTCTGTCCTCTTTATTAGGTTTGCATGTAAGGCTCCTATCTAATATGAGTCCTATATATTTAACATTCTTCCTTTAACGGAAATCGCCAGATCGTCAGCATGGGCAGTGCCTCGCTTAGCCGTTATCCTCCGCCTGACTAGTAAAGTTTCAATGAGAGCAGCCACGTTACGGTCAACAAAAAAATCTTCTAAGGCACCCGAAGCGCTTGCATTAATGTTGTTAAAGGCGCCTCTGCCGGGTAAATACCATAAAGTTCCGGTGATTTATGTATATGGACCAAAAGTTTTAATAGCCCATTCCACTTTCGCATATGTAATCACTCGATTACCTAGAGAAGATTTCATCCCATCATTAGCGGAGTCATTATAATAGACCGGCTTGTTGCCTGGGAAGGTTATGTCTAGGAGGAGACGTAATGATTTCTTGCTTGTCGTAGTCCATGTATTCCGTTGACCCTTAAGAGAGCCCAGTTTAAATGACGACTTCAGTTGCTTCCTCTGTTCACTTGCAATAGTTGTTCCCGGATTCACGTTTCGCAGCTCTAATTGATTTTTCGTATCTTTTAAAGTCAGCCTTGTAGGCTTTCCAGTCTTCGAAAGTTCTCGTGGCTTTAGCCTTGTTGAACAGTGTCCTTTTAAATTCAACCAACGACGATAAATATTTTGTCCACCAAGATGGTTTTGTTTGCCCTCTATAGTGAACAACCGGATATCCGGCTGCTAAAAAGCATGGCTTTAGTTACGTGATTAACCAATCCGTCCAGCTCCACACGCGTTGTGGGGTCTTGGGTAAAGACCTTAGCTGGATCCATTTCTCGCGGGATTTTTCCAAGATTTGGCGTATTGTGAATACCTAGTCTACGGTGGATTTGCCAAGTCTAAAACCACACGGATTGAGCCGATCAGTTTGTTGACGGTGAGCTTCAGTCTTTCACACAATACGCTCGATAAAACCTTGTAACCAATGCTTAGAAGGCTGGTCCCGCGGTATTTGGTGCGAATAGCGGGGTCCCCTCTCTTNTTAGGTTTGCATGTAAGACTCCTATCTAATATGAGTCCTATATATATTTAACATTCTTCCTTTAACGGAAATCGCCAGATCGTCAGCATGGGNCACCTCGTCATAGTCAGGTGTTGGAACATCGACTCCGTCATCAGCGACTGGGGGCTCGGGTTCGTCTTCTTCACCGCTTTCAGTATTGCTACCATTCAAAAAAGTGTTCCCTCCATAAATTAAGAACGTTATGGACATCAGTAACTGGGTCGTCATTGTTGTTCTTAAAAGAGTTCGGCCAGGGGCCTATTTCATAAAAGTGACAGGTGCGACAATTGTCGATTTTTCTATAAAATTTCACTGCCAGAATTGTTGGCGACATTTTTCCTGTTTCATATACATTTGTAGGCAACTGTGAAAATTTTTGTAAAGCGACAGTGGTAATGTGGAATATTGTAGACAATTGTGCTGACAATTGTCGCCATTACAAAACCAAATAGCTCGGTCGGGAAGCTTTCACAGGAGAGTTGTAAATTTATTTATATGGTAATTGCACGCATTTAATTACTTTTCAATAATTTGAATATTTCTTAAAACTAAAACAATGCAAATGCTATTATTACATATGATTTACATATAAATTTCATATGGCTGGCAACAATTTTGTCAACGACAATTTTAAAACCCGACAATGACAATTTGTCACTTTTTCAATGGAATTTCTCATGGAATTTAAGAGGTGGTGACAATTGTTTTTTTGAAACAAGACACCCACCAAACTGTCGAATTGTCACTGACAGCATGGAAAATGCATGTCGTTAGAAAATTATCACTGTCGATTTATGAAATAGGCCACAGGTCTTAAAACTTTCCGTAAGTCACCGAACTCTATAGTAAAATTTTCGGGTGTTTTTTCTTGTCGGCCAACTCGCACTCACGTATTTCGGCCTCTCTCTTCTTATTGGGCGCGTTCATAAGACGTAGCTGTTGTCTGACCGTTGACTGTTCGTCTTAGAAACGCACAGTTGAGTAGTTCCGCTCAGCTCAACAGTTGGCAACTCTCCGCCAATTTTTCGATTGCAAAAATGTTTCGCTACCTGAACTCAACGTGCTGGGTTAGCCTAAACAGCTGATCGAAAATACTTACGCCGTTTATATTAAATATAACGCCGCTTTGTTAGGTGGCAGCTGCAAACGAATTTATTCAATTTTATAATCGTTATGTGATAAAGTAACTAAAATATTTTTTAATAATACTACGTTTTTAAATATGTGTATATTAAGATAATTAATAAGATTAAGATAATTGTACACTGTTTAATTCATTATACATTGTACACTGTTTAATTCATTATAACATTCAACGACTTTTTCAACACAGCGGCAGCTCAGCGTTGAATTGGAAATATTATCGGCGCAACTATCTCTGCTTATTGCATCACTCATCAGCTGTTCACTGGACATCATATTGATCAAGCCGTTTCTAAGACGTAACTGTTGGGTTCAAGAGTTGCCAGAAGTTTCGTAGAAGTTGAGCTAAATAGCTTCGTCTAATGAACGCGCCAAATACTCCTCGCTTTCCTCTTTAGTTCCCTATAACGGTCCCACATCCCTCGCGTTGGGCCCGATCGGATCGTATTCAAGGTACCGCTCCGATTAATTCTTCGGTGGCTGTTGTGACTGCAGCTTTTCGACGTTAAGCTATCCTTGGATTTTTTGGCGCTCATTTTTTGCTGCACAGAGGCAGCTGCGTGGTTCGGCTGCAACAAGATGGTCGCTATTTGGCCCTCGGAGTGTACGTTTATCTTAAACACAGGAAGTATGCCTTCCGTCATCACAACGCGATCGATTTGGTTTCTCGTTTTCGATATGAAGACAGCCACTTAGCTTGATGGATCTTTTTATGCTTGAACCTAGTACTGCATACCACCATTTTTCCGGCCCCGGCGAAGTCGATCAGCCTCAGTCCGTTGTTGGACGTTTCGTCGTGGAGGCTGAATTTTCCGACAGTGGCGCCAAAGAACCCTTCTTTGCCCACCCGGGCATTGAAGTCGCCAAGCACGATATTGACATCATGGCGGGGGCAGCGCTCGTATGTGCTCTCCAAGCGCTTATAGGAGAGATCCTTGGATGCCTCGTCCTTCTCTTTCGTCGGGCATGGGCGCAGAATATCGCCTTGATACGGATTGTAGCTGGACGTTCGTCCACCTGGCTGAACGACAGACTCGGCGACGAAGTGTCTCTCCCCCCCACAAATCCAACACCAAATTTGCTTCCTAACCCGAGGATATGTTGAATTTCTTCACTCGAAGTTGTTTTTACGTGACGGGTTCTAAACCCAGCTCCCAACCCATTGCTGGGACGGGGGTGGTTTCGCAACCGAATACATGTTTATATAGCGAGCCGCTCGCTCCAATTCAGACACCCGCTTGCACCCGCACCTACTGGTGAACACACGCTGCAAACTTTAGTAAGCCCTTAAACAGAATAAGTTGGGGTGGCCCCACCGAATCTCCCTATCTCTCTTCCGTGATATGTATGTCTACGTACATTTACTAAAAAACTATAACTCAAAAAAATCAATTTACTTAAAGAAAAGTGCTATAAGAAGTTATTCCCTCTCGAGTTATCAGTGCACGGACTTCGAAAAAATTAATATTGGTAGGTTTTACACAAAAAAAGTTGGTTGATTTTTTAAAAGAAATAAGGTGGTATTATCGGAGCAGCTGGATTTTCGCCTCAGTGGTTCTTAATGTCAAAATGATGTGTTTGTGTAATTCTTACTTTAATTATGCGTAGTTGGTATAATTTTTGATTCTGTACTCCTGCTATAAGGTTGGGATAATTGTCTTTTTTTCTATAAAAGAACAAAAAATGTATTTCACGCCAATAAAACATTCAACAAAAAACGTACACATAATACTGGACCCCAGTCATGGCATCCGTGATCGAATGAAACTCGATTCGAATCGAATGAAATAAAATGACAGCTGTTTTCTCTCAAATACATTTTAAATTGAAAAAGCGAGCTCGTTATCAAATCCCGTAATCTCATTGAGATTATTTCAAAAAGATTTTCGTTTCGAATTTGATTATTGATTGATGTATTAATTTAGAAAGAAGCTCAAACAATTTCACTTTTAAATTGGTTATGGTCAGAGTTAACTTTTTATTTTTATTTTAGGTGTGTTCGGTGACAAAATATGCATACACTGCGTTAATTTAAATCTCTTTTGTTTCCGGAAAATATCGGTAGATTTCTAGCCTTTGTTGGTAAAAATGGTAGAAAATAAAATACATCTGAAAAGTTGGTAGATCTACTAATAAAGTAGTAAAGCCCGTGCACTGCGTGTAATGTTGGTAAAAGTGGAAAGCATTCATAAGTTTTAGTATATTCCAGCGATGGAAAATCAAAATTTAAATTATACCAAATTTTTCCGAAAAAATGTGCCTAAATGCGGGTCAATGTGAGAGAGGTACCATTTCCTTTATATACATAATACTTACTGCATATTAGAAACACAGAACTTCATGGAAACCCTTTCTTATAAGCATTCTTTCTCTTATGAAGGATACGCTCAATGGAAAGATCCTTTTTTATATATGTTCACATTATTTTATGCATACTCTATGTTTTTTTATAAATGTATTTAATTGCAGACCAGTACCCCATATTTCTATATTTATTTTAGCAAATGGAACAATATTAAGAAGTATTTCACTGTCTTAATGAACTATCACAAAAATTATTGGGAAAATATAACTTTACAAAACAAAACGTAACAAAGTGTACATACATAGATACATTATGCATATGAGATGCAGAACACTTCACAAAAATAGCAGCGCAACATATTGACAAATTTTGACAATTTAATAACTATTTGTGGTACTTTGGCTTTTTTATAAAAATATAGTTAATTCAACAACCAAAACCATAAAAATCAAAGTTTCAAACTTTCTACAAAAGATTTTAATTCAAATTAAAACTTTGTTGGCAGGATTTTTAGAAAACTTTCAGATATGCAGTTTATAGTCCATTCAATTTTAGGATAATAAAGTGCAAGTATAAGTGGTTTCTTTATACATATCGTAATTGTATGTACAAAAAATTTGAGTATGCTTTATATAGAAGAAAAAGTGATACACCCTCAATGAAAAAAGTTCCCAAAAATTAATGCGAATTTGAGACACTTCATACTTCCATTTTATATTATCAAAATTGAATGGACTATAAAACTGCATACCCGAAAGTACTTGTGTCGTTAAAAAAAAAAATACGTATGAACAAAAATCGTCGTTCAATCATTAACCGTGAATTACGAAATGTAAAAATACAAAGCATCAGTAGAGTATTTGCAGTATAAATGTCCAACCGTCTTTATAGCCAACTAATTCCTGTTTTCGGTTTTAATTCAATTTTTAAATGAAACAAGTAAGAAAGTCAAAGTTCGGGCGGAGCCAAACATTAAATACCCGGCGCAAGTATTAAATATATGTTTTTCACCATTCCGAAAGCTGCCGCTACGTGGTAAGCCGGGGTGTATCAATTTTGAGTAAATAAGCCTCCTTAAATTTCGAAATATTGAAGTTTCAAGCATTTCTGAAATTTACCATCGTATGAAAAGCGGCCGTAATTTTACACCGATTTCAATAATTTTCAACATTTTTCTTCTATGTGGCAAGCACAATAACCATACTGAGTTTGGTACAAATTGGTGGAACGGTTACCGAGATACATATATGTGATCATAAGTGGGCGGTGCCAAGCCCATTTTCCAAAAGTTTATCATAAACGTATTTCTTGATAAAGAACAGTTGAAAGTATCAATTTTGAATAAATTAGGCTAAATATTTACTGATTTATCGAAATTTTGTATTTCTCTAAACTACCGTTATACGGGATGTGAGCGTTGTTATTGTCCGATTTTAAAAACTTTCGGCCATTTGGTATGCTGTATCAGACCAACAACTGTGCCAAGTTTGAAAGAAATTGGTGCAGCGGTTACCAAGATATACACATGTAACCATAAGTGGGCGTAGCTACGCCCATTTTCGAAAAATTTATAATATTCCTATTTTTCGTCTAAAATGTATTGTAAATATCAATTTTGAGTGAATAATCTTCAGTAGTTACTAAAATATCGCAGTTTTCTGATGGAATGGAATGGAAACCTACATACAAAATTCCGTTGAGATATCTCAATTTTTGCTCGAGTTATCATGTACACGGACGGACAGACAGACGGACAGACAGACATGGCTTAATCGACTTCTCTATTCATTCCGAGCATTTATGTATACATTTGTCTATATCTATCTCGATTCGTTTTGGCTGTTACAAACAATCGTTATGTGAACAAAGTTAATATACCCTTGAGCACAAGTGCGCTCGGGTATAAAAATGCGTCCAACGCAAGCTTAAGAATGTGACAAAGACAGTGTCCCCTGCGCGATATGAAATACATTTGGAAACATCAACCCATTAAATTAATTTCTCAGGTAATGATCTATATTCCCGATTGATGGCTTCTGCATTTTTCATCTAGCCTTCAGGAAATAATTTTATATGTAGGTATAGGTACAATGTTACTCGAATCGCCAGAGTTTACTGCCTTTAGCTCAAAAGTCGAAAGCTTTTCTTTCTTAAATCTTGGCAAAATTTAACATTAAATTGTAAAGAATTTAATTGGAAAATTGTAATCTACAAAAAACTATTGAACATAAAACATCTTCTTTAAAAGAAACTAACAGTTCAATCAAACTGATACTTTCTGATTGCCTAGCCAGGATTGTTCTACGTAAGTTTACAAAAAAATACGTTTATGTGTTTAATCGTCTAGTAGGCTGTACCGCCTCTAGACGGTCGTTAACTAAACACCTTTTTAGTGCACCTATAATAATTTGTATCTATATTCGTAAAGCACGATCTTTATACCATGTTCTGACCGACATCGAAAACATGTTTTCGTTGATAAAACTAGTTTTCGACCTAAAACATGTTTTCGTCCATGTAAAATCTGTCAAACGAAAACCACTTTTCGCTGAAAACTACTTGAAAACTCACGTTCCACTCGTTCCAATCGGTGTCTTCACTAGTCTTTTTCGATTATTTATCGAAGTGGAAGTCATATTTTATCATCTTTAATACGCTATTTCGTATTTATTGTTAGTTGGCTGGCCAAAGTAAAATAAGAATGAAAGTAAGAAGTTGCTAATGAAAAGAAAATGTGGGAAAAGCATTTTGGTTTTGTTTTTGTGTAGCAAAACTGCAATGAGAGGATGCAAGAAATGTCAACGAAAACACNCTGCACTTGATAGTAGTTGGTTGAATAAGGAAAATGAATTAGCAACAAGAGTTTACGGGATGTACATAGCTCAGTGGTTAACGCTTCTGACTTTGAACATCGAATTCGCAGGTTCGATCCCTGCTGAAGTCAAGAAAAAGAAGTCTGATGAGGAGATGTGGTGATCTCCGAAATAGTGCTATAACTTCTACCGCTTAGACTTTGTTGCTTTTTCAATTTTTCCTAATAAACAATCGTGGTACAAAGCTCAATAAAAATATTAAGAACACTAACAGCCGGTGTGAACAGCCCTCAGCCCACAATTCCAAAACTCGTTTTCAAAGTGTTTTCGTTGTCGGTCAGAACATGGTATTAGACAAAAATCGTACCCTTACGGCGAAGTAAATTTGAATCCGTTATGTTAATCCGTTTTATTTTAATCGGTAGTTGAATTACAGATTGTGAAAGACACGGTTAAAATTCACTATTTCTTGCTATTTAGTAATTTCGTAATTAAAGAAATGTTTTCTTTTGAAAAATTTTCTGATATAAAAGTTTCCGTGGATTTCGTAGTTAAAAGCACCGTATTTTGATATCAGTTTTATAATTATGTCACCATTCAAAATGGAGAAAATTACTTTCGAACACAGACCGTCTACAGACCGGCTTGCCGACATATAAAAACCCAGTTTGCATTTGTGGAAGCTGAAAATACGTCAAAGTATATCGGCGAGCCCGTCTCCAGGCGGTCTTGGGTTTTCTCCCCTGTAGGAAAAAGTTACTGTCACAGATCGAAATGGACATAATTTTTGGATTTCTCGTGCTAAAATCACCCATTCCTGAATTTTTCAACTCATAAAAAAATTGGCCTACTAGAGGGTTAAATAAAAACACATGTTTAAAAGAAAAAAATATCTGTATACCCCACATTCATACCTTATATGGTGTGGCCAGACTTCAGTATGTTTTCCCACATTTATTTCAGAACTATTTTGAATGTCTTAAACATTCACAATAATTTCAACGTTATCTTCGCTGCATTAGGTTAGGTTAGGTTGTCGCGATCGTCTATAAGACACACTTCGGCTCAGGACCCATTGTGATGCCGCATGTTGGGTCAGCAACCCCCAATCCCTCCTAAAAACATTTTGAACTTTGAACGAATTTTAGAAGATCCCTGATTTCGACGCATCTAAGGTCCTCCAAGTTGTCGAAGAATTGCCTACCGAGAGTGGAGAGTCTTCGTCTGGATAGAGCAGGGCATTGGCACAAAAGGTGCAGAATCGTTTCCTCCTCCTCTTCATCTTGATAACTTCTACGGAAGTCATGTAAACGTAGGCCAAGTCGATAGGCGTTCTTGCCAATTAGGCAGTGTCCTGTTATAACGGATACTAATAATCCAATATTGGGCTTATTTAGACTCAGTAGTAGGCCAGTGCGTTTGGCGCTGAGCACCGGCCATAATTGTTTAGCAGTTTTGCAGGTGATTTGCGTTCGTTGCATAGAAAATTAATAATTTTCTGAAATTTTTCCTTAATTTTAAACAAGAATTGAATAAAATATGAAATACATACACTATCATAAAAAACTATAAACTGGAAGTTTTTGCCTCCCTTTCTTCATATTTTATACTATGAAAAATTTGTTTAAGAATATATGCAGAATGTGAATGCGAGCTTCTTCTGCTTGCATTTCTATGTTTATATCATTTATCAGTTTAAGTATATACGAAAAAAAATATTTTTAATTGCGGGTCCGGGTTGCATTGAGTTGCTCAAAAATAGTGCCGAAAATCAATCGATTGTGCTTAAGGTGCCGACTGCTTCCGTAAGGGCCCAAAAAGGGCACAATGCAAGTTAACACCCAGCTTCACTAGGCCGCATAACGGCAAATATAAACAAATATCCTAAAACTCAAGTACCTAAATGGTACTCAATAGAAATCAATGCCCAGCTTCACTGGACCACACAACGGCAAATGTAAATGGATATCATAAAACTCAAGTACCTAAATGGTACTCATTAGAAGTCGTAATATTTATGGCATTCCAATGCTGAGAATGCAAACACATAAATAACTGTTGCATGTGACACATTTATTTGTCACATATGCAGAAATATGAAACCATTGTAAGAATTTGTAAACTAAAAAGGAATTTAATTTCATTTGAGAATTTTATGTAAACAAAAAATTCCAAGAAATGCGGCTTCGGCATTTCTTGTTAGAGTTAAGATTGGTATAAAATAAGAAATTATTGTCAAAGTAGCCAGTAAGAGAAAAGATTCGGAAATAAACGGACACGCTGTCCGATATATTTTTTAAAAACACCAAATGTGTGTTTAAACAATTAATTGGCGATCCTGCCAGGAGAACGTGAAGTAACAGCCTGAAAGGAAGTACGGCTAGTAACGTTCCAGGAGGACTTGATATATGTAAACCTTGTGCGAAAGGGTATATCATAGTCCATTAAATAAAAAAAACAAGTATCCCACAAAAAAGGAAGAAAAGTTAAATAAAACAAATTTAAAAAAGTATCCCGTGAAAAAGGGAGAAAACCCCCAAAAAAAAAA
>NW_016158195.1:92980-99974 GCF_001687245.7 Rhagoletis zephyria | reverse complement strand
CCATTAAATCATTTCAAGCAACAGATATTAGTAGATAAAGGCGCAAGAATTACTACTCAGGAAAGAGTCTCATGTTTTGGAAACAATCGCTTTTTAATTGAATACGACAGGCCGGAAAATATTATTTCCGTTCTTTCCGAATACTTAAATCCTAAAATTGTCACAGGAATATATTGTACTCCAGAAGTGATTTATGAAATCAAATTAATACTAAAAAACGCTTATCCAACAACAAAATTTTTACACGCTAGTTATTTTCCTAATGATATTGTTAATAGAGAGGATCAAGCAATTATCATAGAGCAGACACATAATCGAGCCCATCGCAATTACAGAGAAAATCTAATACAAATTCGGGAACAATATTATTGGCCGCAGATGGTTAAGCAATTTAAGCAGTACGTTAAAAATTGCAATATTTGTAATAGCAATAAGTATGAAAGACATCCCAAACTAATTCCGATAGGCCAAGCACCAATACCTAATAATGAAGGAGAACAATTGCACATAGATATAGTTTTTGCGCAAAATTTAAAATTTATTACTTGTATAGATGCGTATTCGAAATTTGCAATTATAAAACGTATAGAGGATAAGGTAGGTATGGACGAAAAAATTCTTGAGATTTTACAAACGTTTCCAAATGTCAAAAATATAATTCTAGATAATGAACCTAGTTTTTGTACGGCACAATTTAAATCATTGATGAATAGATTAAATATACAAATCTTCTTTTGCACACCAAGACATAGTACTACAAATGGGCAAATAGAGCGATTTCATTCTACAATAATTGAAATTGCTAGATGTTTAAAACAAGAACATAATCTGATAAGTGATATAGAATCAATAACTAGAGCAGTACAGCAATACAATAAATCAATACATTCAGTAACAGGGAAGCAGCCGTATAGTATTTTATTTAATAAGGAAAAACATGCCGATGTAAGAGCTAAATTACAAGATGCACAGGAAAGACTTATAAAATTTCATAATAAGAAAAGAGTAAATAAAAATTATCATCCAGGAGAAATAATATACGAAAAAATATTTGGAGAAAGAAATAAACTGAAGCCTAGATATAGGAAACAAATAGTTTGTGAGGATTTAGGAGACAAGGTTAAAATAAAAAATAGAAATAGAATAATACATAAAGATAATATTAAGGTTTAATTTTTAGGGAAAATGATGTTTTTAATCATATATTTTGTATGGACATGGGGAATAAACGCTGATTTGATCGACTATACTAGGGAAAACTACGTACTAATTGAAGAAGGAAACGCAGCAATTTTTGAGGAATATGAATCGATTTTTCATTTAACAAATTTATCTGTTTTCCGGGATATAATAGAAAACTATAAGAAACCATACGACATAATATTAGAAGATGAAGATACAGTCGATTTTGAAATTGAACTAATGGAAACCCTTTTGGGACAACTGACAAAAAATTCAAATAGACACAGAAGAGGAATTAATGAAATAGGAACATTGTGGAAATGGATTGCAGGGACTCCTGACCATGACGACTTTTTAAAGATTACAAACAAAGTGAATGATTTGGTTGAAAATAATAATCGACAATTTACTACAAACTCCCAATTATTCAAAACAATAACGGACTTAACGCATATAGTAAATGACTTGCAAAACAGTATAAGTAAAACCTCAATAGAAAAACAGAGAAATAAATTTGTTATAAATGAATTGGAAAACTTATTACAAACAATAACAATTTCAAAAATTGGCATTTTAAATCCCATAATTTTAGATTTAGATGAAATTAATGATATAATTAATCATGAAGTCAAGAATGTTACAATATCTGATTTAATGGATGTATCAAAATTTAAAATAGTACAAATGAATGATGTTATAATTATATATATAAAATATCCAAAAATTATGGATATAGGTGTGTTGTTTAATGTAGAAGCTATCGCTCAAAAAGATGGAAAATTATTAATTGAAAATAACGTAATTAAATGCAAAAATGAATTTTACTCAGTGAACAATTGTAAGAAGGAATTAAATCAAGCTTTTTGTATGATAAATAAAAACCAAACTTGTTTAACTAATATCTTAAATAATGAAAGAGCAAATTGTACCAAAATTAAAGAAAAAAATGAACAATTAAAGATTATAAAAGATGGAGCTATATTAATAACAGGAAAACATAACGTTAATAATCATTCAATAGATGGAATTTATTTAGTAACTTTTAATAATAAAGTTGTCATTGATAATGCAGAATTTGAAAATCCTACTGGAAAAATTTTGAATTATTTAAGGGAAGGTAAATTTAAAAATTTTTATATTAAAGAATACATCGAATCGGAAAAAGAGCATTTAAAATTAAGGAATATTAATATATTAAATCAATTTAAACAGGAAATGGAAGAAAAACCGATTTGGTGGTCATTTACTACAATCTTAGTAATACTGTTATTCATGTACATTTTATGCAAATTAGGAAAGAAAATTAAAGTCAAAGCAAAATTAAAAAATGAGAATTGTAAAGAAACATTAATTAATGATATTGCATTAAGAATTCAAAATATAACTGATGTATATTCGAAGACGGGACGCTTCGATTTAGAGGAGGGGGAGTTAACACCCAGCTTCACTAGGCCGCATAACGGCAAATATAAACAAATATCCTAAAACTCAAGTACCTAAATGGTACTCAATAGAAATCAATGCCCAGCTTCACTGGACCACACAACGGCAAATGTAAATGGATATCATAAAACTCAAGTACCTAAATGGTACTCATTAGAAGTCGTAATATTTATGGCATTCCAATGCTGAGAATGCAAACACATAAATAACTGTTGCATGTGACACATTTATTTGTCACATATGCAGAAATATGAAACCATTGTAAGAATTTGTAAACTAAAAAGGAATTTAATTTCATTTGAGAATTTTATGTAAACAAAAAATTCCAAGAAATGCGGCTTCGGCATTTCTTGTTAGAGTTAAGATTGGTATAAAATAAGAAATTATTGTCAAAGTAGCCAGTAAGAGAAAAGATTCGGAAATAAACGGACACGCTGTCCGATATATTTTTAAAAACACCAAATGTGTGTTTAAACAATTAATTTGCACACTCATTTTCCATCACTGGAATATTCCAAATAATTTTGACAGTTCTCAAAGCGAAGCAAGCCTGCGTTGGGCCAACACCTTTAGTCCCTCAGTGTGCCCTAAAAAATGGAAATATTAAGCCATTCACGCAAAGACATATCCAGACAATATTTGTTACTTTTTTGATGATTAGACGTAATAAACTTCCAGTCTTTAAGCTTATTTCTCATAAAGAGCACACATCTTCCTCAACGTCTAATACATTTTACAATATTATTATTATTGCTTCCATTAATTTTGATTGCCTCCGTTTTATGCTGAAAAAGTTATGCTCAAAAAAAAAAATAAATAATTTTCCCATATACAAAAAGAAACTTGTTTTTTTTCAATATTTCTTACTTAGTTTGTCTTTATTATAAATGTGTATTTTTTATTTGTCTTTAAATAAACAGAAATATTCATATTATTCCATATCATCCATTTCAGATTGCCAATCCATGCCAGAAAGATCTAAATCCTATAATAATATTTTTGAAGCTACATATATTTTTTTCGAATAAAATTACTTACGTTTTCCTCTAAAAGCAATTTTTGGCCCGTTAGCTCGCCTTGTGTACACAACATGTACGCAACTCCGGTTTTGTGTCCAGTACACTCACAAGTCTGATTGCCAATCGGCATAGCACTTTGTACCACACGCTTTGCGAAAATAGTTGCAAATCGTTTGAAAGAATTTTTCCTCTCTGTCATAATTTTTTTTCGGCTAAAAATTGATCCTCCAGTCTCCAAAGCTAAAGGTGTGCATATCCCAAGGCCACTTCTGGAAATTTGGAGTATATGTCGTGTTTCGCTCTCGCCCTCGGGAAAACGGTGGGAATATACGAAATGTTTATCAAAGCCAAAAAAGTTGCGCATTTTACGTTGTTTATCAAAGGTAAACTCTGTATTAGTTAGGATGTGCAACCTGACCCCTTCTTCGTTCATATATTGTAATATAGATGAGAAATCAAAAAGCATTTGCTTAATATCACATCGGTTGCAGGAAAACAATATAAATGTTTTTGAAACTCCTGGTCGAAAGTTTAGTCTGGAAGCTACAGAAATAGCTTGTAGTATATCACTGTTTGATTTATGGTAATCGTCATTGTGTAAAAACCTGGTCACGTGGTTGAAGCAATGACGAAGTTTGTCAGTGGTATTAACAAACACTCCATAGTCGTTAGAAATACTTCGGGGATAATCAAAAGGTGGGACTTGGGCACCAAAGGCAACAACGGCATATCTGGAAAATAAAACAGAAGTATATACATATGTATGCTTTGGTATAATATCGAGCGTTAACCGATAAAAAGATGTAAGCGAAATATTTCTCAAAATTTTCTTTTTTATGCAGAAATGTTTCTAGATCATCCAGAAGCGTTTCTGCATCAAAAATAAAGTTTTGAACAAATACATCGATATAAGAAGTGCAACAACTTTGAAACATCTACATTTGTAATAAAGTTCAATCATAAATTTTTTAGTAGTTATACTATAGATCTTTTTCTACGGGTTACCTTTAAGCACCAATTACCTTGTTTCTACGAGCACATAAAATGCTGTAACTATTCGTAAACCCGCATACGTTCAAAACACATTTATGGTTTACTTGATGCTCACTTGAAATCAATCTTTAAAGTTTGAATTCGTTTGAAAATAATTTATCGCTGGACATTTGTATGAACAACTTTAATAAATAATAATATAAGATTGGCGCTTACACAAATGTTAGTGTTTGGCCGAGCTTCTCCTCCGATTTGTGGCGTGTGCCTTGATGTTACACAAAGGGGGGGGGACCTACAGTTTTACGCCGACTCCGAACGGCGATTGTATTTTTATGAGAAGCTGTTCTTCATAGCAAAAATGCACTTGTAGGGGCGACCGTTGTTAAGAAAAAAACTTGTTCCGTATTTTTATTGTTGTGCGAAGTTGCTTTGACTAGGGCTTGAACCCAATTGTGAATTTTATTGTTGTAAACTGAATATAAAAACAACCACAGAACACACCTGCAAAAAAATGTCCATATTTCAAAGCGGTAAACTGAATATAAAAACAACCACAGAACACACCTGCAAAAAAATGTCCATATTTCAAAGCGAATTTACTCATAAATTTTTATCTGGAAATTTAAAATCCTTATTTTAAGCAAACGTTTAATTGTTTGACCATACGTGTGTGTTAAAATTTTTTGCTTTGGGCAGAGTATATACAGTAANGACACCTCATTTTTGAAAATTAAATTAACGGTGCAAATCTTATGCAATTAACAAAATTGCCTTCACATGGAATAGATTATATTCATAGCCACCACATTATATACAATAATAAACCTTTTCGCAGTTTTTCACCATTTGATCCCCGAGGAGTACTTTTGGGTTGTGTGCAGCGCTTTCGTTTTGCGCGCACGGCAACACTTACTGTGGGGAATTTCGCGACATGATTAGAAAAATTTCATTTCGAGGATAAAATATACATAATTATGTGTTATTTATGAACAAAATGTAGGTGAAGTATAATATTCATCTTTAATGTATGCTGATATTCATGCTTAATGAAGAATAATATCAGTAGTTAAGTACGTAATTAACGCTTGTGTTTTATAAACTGGAAAACTCAAATCGTAATTATAGCATTGAATGGAGTTTTCTTAAATGTAAGTTTAAAATAAAAAAAGTCCATTGTAAGATTATATTTTTATGAAAAGCGTAAATTTTGTGAATTTATCAAGCCAAATTCTAAATTTCCGAATATATTTAAGTCTTTATTTAAAAAAAAAATAGGTTTGTATAGCTATACAGACCCCAATGCCTGCCAGCGCATCCGCCCAGACAGTCCATTAAGCACACCCAAGTTTGAGTGATCTACAAGTTACAAGCGTTTTCAGCATTTAACAGTTCATTATCATGTACGGTCAAATATTAATTATTATACACTGAACTATGAACTATGAACTATCTGTACTAGTATTTATAATAATAGACAATAATTTGCAATGTTTTTACACTTTTGCAATTATTTTCGGGCACTATTACACATTCATGACTTGCGCCACTCTGCCATAGTACGGTTGTTGCTCCCTTTCATACCACAGTAATTTTGTATACATCTCTGAATCAACAAAATACATGCTCCTTCTCATTTTCAACCCTGATCAGATTTTACCCCCGAGGAGTACTCAAAAAGGTTTATTACTGTATATACTGTGGCTTTGGGTTAAGCGTTTGGACACAATAACCAGTGTTGCCGTTTTAGATCTTTGGCGGCTAGATTTAGCTACCACATACTTTTTTGGCCACATCAATTATATAAATAGGCAATCATGTTTCCTTTACACCCCTTTTACGGCTAAACTGTACTTCTAAGGTATAAACAATTATTTATCATTAGAAAGGTATTTTGATGCTGATGTGCAGGCAATTTTTAAAATTTCAAATTAGTTTAAAATAGAGCGAAAAAATCAATTCAAAAGTCACACCAATACCAATGCCATACATGTACATGGTTGGGGCGGAAATGCCTCCTAAATGTATGCTTTAATATTGATAGTGAATTAAAGAAACGTGCTAAGCAGCAGTTTAGGAATAAGATGTATGTATGTATGTACATGAATAGATTAGCCTCAAACAAGGATGAAGATAATTTTGAGTATGGAGAAGAAGAGTTTATCTACAACTTCATATTCATGTTCATGTTCATGTCCATGTTCAAGTTCATGTTCATGTTCATTTTCATGTTCATGTTCATGTTCATGTTCATGTTCATTTTCATGTTCATGTTCATGTTCATGTTCATGTTCATATTCATCTTCATCTTCATCTTCATCTTCATCTTCATCTTCATCTTCATCTTCATCTTCATCTTC
>NW_016158195.1:83910-90143 GCF_001687245.7 Rhagoletis zephyria | reverse complement strand
CATCTTCATCTTCATCTTCATCTTCATCTTCATCTTCATCTTCATCTTCATCTTCGATCTTCATCTTCATCTTCATCTTCATCTTCATCTTCATCTTTATCTTCATCTTCATCTTCATCTTCATCTTCGTCTTCATCTTCATCTTCATCTTCTCTTCATCTTCATCTTCATCTTCATCTTCGTCTTCATCTTCATCTTCATCTTCATCTTCATCTTCATCTTCATATTTATCTTTTCCTTTATCCTGATCTATATCTTCATTCTTTTCTCCATTTACGTATTTACCCCCACTATTGTTATTAGGTTAGGTAGTTAAATTTTCCTTCCTCTTTTTCTTTACATTGTTTCTTTAGTGATATCATGTCATGTGTTGAAATTGGGTGTGATGAGTTGCAGTGTGGTGGAATTGGGTGTGGGAGTTACGGTGTTATGAATTCAGGTGTGGTGGTCTTAAGAGGTGTGGTGAATTTAGTTGTGGTGAGTTGAGGTGTGGTGAATTAAGGTGTGGTGAGTTAAGGTGTGGTGAGAAAGTTGAGGTGTGGCGAATTAAGGTGTGGTGAGTTAAGATGTGGTGAGAAAGTTGGGGTGGGGTGAGTTAAGGTGTGGTGCATTAAAGTGTGGTGAATTTAGGTGTGGGGAGTGAAGTAGTGGTGGATTTAGGTGTGGGGAGTTAAGGTGTGGTGAATTAATGTGTAGCGAACTCAGGTGGAGTTAGTTTTTAAGCGGAGGTGAGATGAGTTGAGGTGAGTTAAGTTAAGTTAAGGGGTTCAGTTAAGATAAGTTATCTTTATCCTTATCTTCATATTCATCTTCATCTTCTTCCTCGTCTTGGTCTTCATCTTCTTCTTCATCTTTATCCTTTCCTTTGTCCTGATCTAAATATGTACATTCTTTTCTTCATTTACATATTCACCCCCACCATTGTTATTAGGTTAGGTATTTAAATTTTCCTTCCTCTGTGCCTTTATATTTAGGTTTCTTTACTTTTATTTTAATTTCTGTATTTATCCCTTATAAACATAAACATAAACATTAAAAGCGATAGAGACAAAGATAGAGAGGAAGAAAGTGATAGGGATAAAAAGGAAATACAACTGAAGAATGTGCGATGTTATATTGTGATGTGTTATGCTACATATGTTATGTTATTGAATCTAATGCTATTCTATGTTATGTTATGCTAAGTACTAAGCTAAACTCCCCTCCACTTAACCCATTCCAACAAATTTTATTTCAGCCCAACTCAACTCACATAAACTATCCTTAATTTTATCGGTTGAATTTCAACCGCTGGGCGAACACTAGTATATTTAAAATTGCCAATATTTATGTAAGAGATGAATTTTTAAACAAAGAAGGACTGATGTGTATACATATATATATATGTGTATATATATATATATGTGTGTATATGTATTGTATGTTCCTTACGTTTTTATACATATATACTATAAAAATGTTAGGGCCGTTAACTTATCTATTAACGATTTAACTATCTTCTTCTTCTATTTGGCGCTGTTACCGCCTAAGCGATTTTGGCCGAGTTTAGCAAAGCACGCCAGTAGTTTCTCCTCTGTGCCAACTGACGCCAATTGGAAATGCCAAGTGAAGCCAAGTCCTTCTCCACCTGATCTTTCCATCGCAGTGGGGGCCTCCTTATTCCTCTGCTACCACCAGCGGGTTCCGAGTTGAATACTTTCAGAACTGGATCGTCGGTGTCCATTCGAACGACATGACCAAGCCAGCGGAGCCGCTGTATTTTAATTCGCTGCACTATGTCCATGTCATTGTAAAGCTCATACAGCTCATCGTTCCATCGTCTGCGGTACTTGCCATCGCCAGCCCGTAAAGGCCCGTAAATCTTCCGCAAAATCTTTCTCTCAAACACTCCAAGAGCCGCCTCATCCGATGTTGTCATTGTCCATGCTTCTGCGCCATATACCACCACGGGCATTACGAGTGACTAATAGAGCGTGGTTTTCGTACGTCGAGATAAGACTTTAATCCTGAATTGCCTGCTCAGTCCAAAGTAGCACTTGTTGGCAAGAGTGATTCTGCGTTGGATTTCAATGCTGACATTATTATCGGTGTTAATGCTGGTTCTCAAGTAAACGAAATTCTCTACTTTCTCGAAATTGTAACCGTCAACAGTGACGTGGGTGCCAAGGCGCGAATGTGCTGACTGTTTGTTTGATGACACGATTTAACTATAGCTTAAAATAAATAAGTTTACGGCCGTTAATATGCTTAATGTGTTAAATGGCCCATAGGTTATACCAGCATGCTGGCGTCATCAATCCGATTGACCGTGTATGTTCTTGTGGTGTGATTGTACCAGCTGCTGGTGCGACTTCAAAAACTATTTGAAAATTTTATGATTGTACCGCATGCTAGTATCGTGAGTGGTGAAGTTAGATAATTTTTTTAAGTAGAAAGTATTTTGGGGGAAATTTCTTGCACTATATGTGTTCTGTGTTTGTGGATGATTAAAGTTCCAGATATTGTACTTGTGAATTGAAAAAAAACACAATATTTAACAAAATGGTAGAAAAATTAGGAAATTTCGGCTCTAATCATTTCGATCATTTCTGTACCTAATTTGTAAAGAAATAAATATTGTACCAGCATGCTGGTAAATTATATACTTCGAGCCTGATGGTACAATCACTTGATGTAGCCAGCAAGCTGGGGCTGCATATTTTCCCTTTCACACAAAAAGGTTTTTGGTTGGATAAAATATTAGTTTTTTTCAGAGTTCATTGTTTTTCTATACCATTACTTATTAAAAATGGTTGAGTGTATACTTATATATGTATATATAAGCAAAGAGTTTTAGCTACCAGTTTTAGCCACAAAGAATTTTTTTTAGCTCCTATAACCCTTTTTTTAAAGGACTTTGTCTATCACTAAAAATGATGCGCGGCAGCGCTGACCATAACTCAAAATTATTGTACAAATAACCGAGCCGCACCCAACAAAATATGTACCTTTTTCTTGTTCAAATTTCGATTCTAAGAACAAAATGTTTGTAAAGAAACGAAAAGTCAATAACCACATTTGGAGGATTTTAGATATTTGATACGGTAGCACGAAATTACACAATCTTCTTAATTGTCGGGTTGTTAATATGGCGACGAATAAGTGACAACGGAGCTACCTTCTTTTTTGTATCATGCATACATATGTACCAATACCAATGCAAGCATGAAAGTACCACCGACTTTTGTACCACCGGTTACATTCGTTGCATATACAGCGCCGTATCATCCGTTCGCTCCGTACACTTTTGGCCATGTCCGCGCACCGCCGATAGTACCGCATTACTATAACCGAAAATGTGCGCGATATAGTAGAAATCTTACCGTATTTTGATCCATCGTCCGACCGTTCGCTAAGTTCAAAACAATTCGTAAATTGCGTCGAAACCCTTAAAAGTGTTTATGGTTGGAGGGAGAGCACACTTTGAGTTTTTCTAATTGACTCACTCTCTCATGCATCTCCTTCATGGCGGCTTTTATGTTTGATAGCTCGGCAGCGACTTCACCTATTCTCTGCATGACACGCTCTTCACTCTCATGTAATTTCGAGATGATACTGCTCATGGAAAAACCTAATTTCTTTTCCAGCCCCTCAAGCAAACTCACCGTTGTCGGACTGCTAATGCCTTTCAATTGTTTTTGTGCTGGAGTTTGTTGCGGAGAGGAGGTATTGCAGGCTCTTTTTCTTGTTGACATGTTTGCACTCCGTGAATATTGTTTATTAGTAAAAAGCGAAAATACACAAAATGATGCAAATGAAGTGAACACCGATCTGCTGTTGCTATAGCTGCTGGCACAAGCTTTTAGTAGATAGGTTATTTGCTATAAATGACCGAGAATTACGATTTAAAGCGAGATTCAATGCAGCGCCACAAAAACACGTCTGCTCACAGTGACATTGATTCTATTTGGGTAATATAATTAATGAAAATGTCATAAACGCCACCTAAAAACGTTACAGAACTTCGGAGATTCCAAGGACTTACCGGATTTTTCCGGAAGTTTGTGCCAAACTACTCGATAATCGCAAAACCAATAACGCGTCTAGTCTATTACATAAAAGAGAACAAAATAATTTTCTTCGGGCTCTTTACGATACAACAGCGTTGCACGAAATACATACCGATGCATCTAGTGTTGGACTCGCAGGTGTTATGTTACAGTCGCGTGATGGTAAGAATTGGCAACCGGTTTTTTACTATAGTCGCCGTTGTACCGAAGCTGAGAGCCGGTATCACAGCTACGAACTGGAGGCACTTGTTGCTGTAGAAACCCTCGACCGCTTCCGAATATATCTACTAGGTAAACCAATCCAGAATTTAAACCAAAAATTGCACGTTGGTCGCTTAGGCTGCTTGAATTCGATTTTGAGTGTGTTCATCGGCAAGGTAGCAATTTTTTTTGTTTCCAACAGCTAACGACCGACACACGCGATCTTTCTGCCTTGTGTTGGCCTTGGCGTTGCCAAATTTTGGCTATATGTTGCCAAAGTTGTATGTGAACTGGCCTCTATTCTTTGTTTACGCAAATTTTCCCATATCTACATATACATACATACATGTGTCCTTGAACAACAGGCCACAAATAAATTTGTTCATGCACATATATTTCTTTCAGTTATACAGCATAACTGCTACAAATAAATAGCAAACTATTTTGGGGTGTTACAAAGTGCTAATTTGTTTTTTGTTTCTACGGCACAAACGATTTATTTTCTCAGTAAAAACAAAATATGTACATGCATATGTACATACATATGTATATACATAGATACGGACATATACTTTCAGCGCCCACCTGAGCTATGTGAGAGAGAAAGCAGCTTCAACGACCACGGGACTATCGCGAATAATGCTTAATACGCGAGGACCGAAACAGCGCAGGCGTTTACTCTTAGCGAGCGTGGTTAAAAGCCAAATACTGTATGCGGCCCCAATTTGGTCAAACGCCGCACAGTGTCCAGCATACTTCCGCGGAGTCAACTCAACATACCGTTTATGCGCGCTCCGAGTTTGCAGCGCCTTCAGAACAGTGTCGGACGAAGCAGCTTTCGTAATCGGCAGTATGATACCCGTAGATATACTAGCAAGAGAATCGACGGTCCTTGCATCCACGCGGCGTACTCTAACTCAATTAGACCGACATCAAGCCCGGCAAAGCAGCGTTACGGAGTGGCAAAACAGGTGGAATAGTACGACTAAAGGTCGTTGGACCTATCGCTGCATACCAAACCTGGTATCCTGGCTTAATAGAACGCATGGCGAAGTAGATTTTTATCTGAGCCAGTTCTTGAGTGGTCATGGCTGTTTTAAGGCATACCTGTTTAAATTCAAACATGAGCACGACCCCTACTGCGACTTCTGTCTAAGTGGCGTGGAAGAAGATGTCCACCACGTATTCTTTGAGTGCCCTCGTTTCCATCGGCAGATGAACCAACTTAAACTTGCCGTTGGAGGGGTGTTTACGCCACAGTCAGTAGTCGACTATATGGTGAAAGGAATCAGCGAATGGGCATCAACCAGCTATAAACTAACTTCGATTTTGAAGGAACTGAGGGACCTAGAGAGACAGCGGCGTATCAGCCGTACTTAAGCCAACTCTTAGCATAGCCGCGGACTGGAACTAAACTATGATGTTCGCCAACCAAAGCGTAGGCGCGGACTGGAACCTAGGCCGTTCCAGCCGCTCGAGCAGTGCGGCTTAGAAAGTTGTGCTTTCAGACCGCACCTTGAACATGAAATCTAACAATTACAGCGCATGCGCGGACTGGAACCTAGGGCGTTCCAGCCGCTCAGGTGGCAATCTCGAAAATTTGTGAAATCGATAAATACACGCGGACTGGAACCTATGGCGTTCCAGCCGCCCAAGTGGCAATATCGAAAAACTATTGCAATCGAAAATAGGCGCGGACTGGAACCTAGGGCGTTCCAGCCGCTCAGGTGGCAATCTCGAAAAATTTTTGAAATCGATAAATACGCGCGGACTGGAACCTAGGGCGTTCCAGCCGCCCAAGTGGCAACCTCGAAAAAAATTTTTGCAATCGAAAATAGGCGCGGACTGGAACCTAGGGCGTTCCAGCCGCAAATAAAGTGCAGTTTCGTCCCACACTGACGGGTGTAGGCTTTCGATGCTTCCTCCTCGTAAAAAAAAAAAAAAAAAAAAAAAAAAAAAAAAAAAAAAAAAAAAAAAAAAAAA
>NW_016158195.1:79825-83839 GCF_001687245.7 Rhagoletis zephyria | reverse complement strand
AAAAAAAAAAAAAAAAAAAAAAAAAAAAAAAAGATACGGACATATGTATATAAATTTGCATGTTATGTATGTACATATTTATGTACATGTATAACTCTAAAAAATATTTTATAAAATAATCTATGCTTATTTATGTAAATAAATTTTAATTGTTGATTTAAATGCTGCCCTAATATAATATTCAAATATTTTTATGAATATGTATGTACATGCATACATATATTAACATATTTTCGTACATAATCTGTTGACATACATTCACACATTTTTGTGCTCAAAAAGGCATGTGTTGCATAGAACACACGGAGCCCTCGCTCGTCGCTCACTCGCCTTACCTAGCCGAGCGATTATGCAGACAGCTACTCGCCTCGGCACTGCGAGCGAGGCAACACACAGCAGCCTCGCTCTTTTAATAAGAGCGCGAGAAAACAAGCGGCGATCGCTCATTTTCCGAGCAAGCCAAACTTCTCGTGCCTCGCCTCATTGCTGCTACGAGTACGAGCTGCGAGCGCCTCGTTGCCTGCTAGCCATTGAGTAGGAGTTTGCTCGCTCGAATGCCGAGTTTTTGCCTACCCTGGTCACGATGACTTGGGTCACCCTGATCTTGAAAAGACAATCGTCGTCTTTTGGAAACTCTATTGGTTTCTAAACCTAAGGCGGTATGCGAAAAGTTACATTCCTGCACGTGTACCAAGTTGTTATTAAAAGCATCGACAAGGGAAGCTCGAAGGCCGAATGCATTTTGGACACATTGATGCCCTACCCTTCCGCGTAATTCATATCGACCATATGGGTGCGTTCGAGCGCAGTAAACGCGGAAATTGTCACGTCCTTGCTACATCCCTGGTGCTAAAACACCAGTAATTAACGCACTAAATGAAATGCCGAGTTATTGGGGTCTACGAATCAAATTATAAGCGATCGTGGAACAGCTTTCACGTCAAAAACTTTTGAAAGTTAATGCCACCTAGACCGTTGTCTAGACGCCGCGCGCTAATGGCCAAGTCTAGCGTGCTAACCAATCAATTCTGAATTTCCTTCGTACAGCATTCAACAAACCTAAGAATTGGGACCTGCAATTGAAAGATTTTCAATGGACTATCAATTCTCAATCAAACTCAACCACCGGGTTTTGCCCGAATGAATTAGTTTTTGACTTTAATCTCCGTGATGTTGTACAAACTCGCTTGCTGTTGTACAAGACGACTTTCCCGAGTCAAATACTTCAACACCAATATTCCAGAAAAGCGAACAAGATGCTTGGAACATTAACGATGAGCGTTCTAAGTGGAAAATACGATTTAACCGACGACATGCTGAACCAACCAAGTACCTCGAAAATGATCTTGTTGTAATCGAGAAGGAACCGTCTGCATCCGGTGTATCTCGTAAACTAGAACCGAGATATCGGCGCCGTATACTGTAGCTAAGGTTCTCCGTAACGATCGTTATCTTATCGAAGACGTACCCGGAATGCAGTTAACCAACAGAAAGTTCTGCTCGGTTTTCTCCTCAGACAAAATAAAACGCTGGTACAGTAGTGCACTCGAACTCGACGAAGAAAATTACAGCGACGAAATCGAGGAAGATTAGCATGCAGGAGTGGCCGAGCTGACACCTCTTTTGGCAACTACATCTGTCCTTTAAAAAGCAACCCTGCACATGCAATACGGCAACTCAGTAGTCTACCACGAATAGTCGTCGCGCATCAACAACTTTTAACATTTTGATACCGTACTAAATTAGCTATTCACCATATTGAACTAAATAAATACTTTAATTTTATTGATAAACCACTCGTCCTCGTGTTATTCTTAAGTACTGGTAAGAGTTTTTGCTCTTAACTTTGTAAAGTTTTGTAATAGTTTTTGTCATTTTAAATAAAACATTTTCATATAAAACAATGAAAATTTAAATTTAAAGTTTATATTTACAAAATTTCTTTATAAACAATGTTTGATATCTTTCTGTATGGGGATAAAATGTACACTTTATCAGGGCTAGTAATGCGAGAGCAAGTGAAATACTATAGTTTACAGTGTGAAAAATAAGTGGTCGTCAAATCAACGCCTACAGCCTTAATGGTCTGTTTTTACGACTTGTTAATTGTCATTGCAAAACAAACGCTTACTGGGAATTGAAGGCTGTTAAAAATTAAAGGAAAACTATTGAAAATAATTGGTATTCGCGGTATACAAACCATTTCGTCTGCACCATCCGTTATAATTAGTGATGTGCTGAATTGTCGGTACCCAATACTCGGTACCCAATACTTGAAGAAAATTTCGGTACCCAATTCTTTCTTTTCGGTACCCGATACCGATTCGATACATTAAACCTTCCTCATTACATATAAACTTCTTGTCAGCTGACTAAGTTTAGTCACATTTTCTATAAAAGTCTAGCACATTACATACCTAGTACCACATTAATCCAAATTTCAAACTTTTTACAAAATTTAAAAAAATTCAACAAACTTTAACAATTACACCTAAAAATGTTAAACTTTTTGTTAAAAATTTTAGGTATTCAGTTTTATAGCCCATTATATGTTAGTAGATTAAACTGCAATATTTTTTTACCTCTCTTTTATTAGTTCGGGATGTAACTATGTAATATTGATGCGCCTAAAAGATGCAGCGATTTCTGTTCTCAAGTTACATACCTTATGACAGTACGAATGGAAATTATAATAGAGGTTTTAGTTTTTTAAACTATAATTTTATTTTGCTGGCGGTCCTAGGCGTTTTCCTCCATATAAATGTAATTGACGATCATACTTTATATGGGAGGAAACCGTCAGCCAAACCAATTATTAAAAATCAACGCAATTTTCTAGCTTCTTGAAATTTGCACTTTAACCAAATAAAATTTAATAGACTATAAAACTGCATAAAAAGTTTAAATTTTTTTTAATTTAATTAAAATTTTGTACAAAGTTTGAGATGTGGGGCTGGCTATGTAATGTGCTAAACTTTTATAAAAAAGTTATAAACAATTAATAGACAAAAGAAAACTAGCCAAAACTGGTCGAAATGCCACTTAACTTAATCAGCCGACCGCAAGGTTATACGTTTGAAGTTTGCAGAAAAACAGTTCATATTCATTGCTATTTTATACATATGCCTCGCCTGAAATAAAAAAAGGTACAAATAAGACGATTCTTCCTCAAAAGATGAACAATATGTATGTCAGTATTTGAGCCTTCTTGCACTTATTGCCACAGTCTTGCCAACTGCAACAGTTATTGTGGCAACATTGTTAATTCGTAATATTATTATTAAAGATTTGCATTGTGGTTGCCGCAGAGGCAGATATTAATATAGTAACGAGAACGTTCAGGTCCAAATAATGTGAGAAATAGACTTCTTTAACCATAGATGAATGACTTCAACGATCGCTTAACAGCTTTTTTCCATATTTGTGGGTTTTGCGGACTCTTATTAGAAATTCGAATATTTCGGTACCGAGTATCGAAAGTATTTGATACTTTTTAAGTCGGTACCGAGTCTCCATCAATACTTAAAAGTACCGACTCAGCACATCACTAGTTATAATTAGATTTTTTTTTTGCAGATTTAAAAACTTAAAGCTGAAATTAGTCAAGAACGTAAACCCGAGTCAGCTGACACGATCTGTATTACCAAAGCGCCATGTAAATGAAAACTCATCACCGCAGAATTTTTCTGTAGTTGTAGCCCGTCGCGCAGAAATCTGCGGAATTTAGATTTTTCCGTGTCAGCTGATTTCTCCTTCTTTAGATGGTTGCCACTTCTCAGTTTTACAGATGGTAAAAAAGATATAAGTTCCTATTCAAAATATGTTTAAAATATTTAAAATTTACTATTGAATAAGGTTATTGTTGAATATTTAGCTAAAATCTATTATAGCACGAAAAATTTTAGTTGAAAGGGTAAGTTTATGAAAAGGCATTGATGAGTGGCAACAGTGTAGTAAGCAACACTGAGGGCTCCAGTAATCGACAAAATTCTGCGTATACAGACTGCGTTTAAG
>NW_016158195.1:56172-79800 GCF_001687245.7 Rhagoletis zephyria | reverse complement strand
TTTTTGAATTTGATTTTTCATTATCATTTAATCAGTTAATCATTTGATTTTATAATTAGTTATACGGTGAATAAATTGTAAGCAAATGAACAGAGGTGTTACGTATTTGTTATTTCATGGTTGAGGAGATTAATTTAAGATGAAGTGGTAGATTCTTTATCTTTGGTGTGGGTGTTACACCAGGGCTTAAGAGGGGACGTGAGGGCGTTGACTAGGGACGGGACTGGGACAGAACTGATTGACGAATAGACAGACGTACCATGTCAGGCTAAGGGGGCGTTGTAAGAACAGTAGGAGTCAGACCAACGCCCATGGCTGCGTAAGCGAAAGACGCAAAGCGGGTGGGACGACTCCACCTGACAGGACGGGCCTTCTTTTCAACTTTGCTTTTCCTCTTTCTTATGTTTGTTAGTACCGCTAGTACTGATGAGCAGGCATGATATTTTTGTTTACGTAGGGTAGGTAAGGTGGGCGAAGATAACCCCCCCATCCGGCGAGCTAGCCTGGGCTTTGCCACCATGCCTGTGTACCGCCTTCACCTCTGCCAACTGACACCCTCGTAACACGTGTTTATTGAGGTACATATGTATGTATATACAACTTCAGTACCTTTGATCAAAGATTGTATGTTGTTACTAATTAATGCAGCTTGATCGTTTTTGTGTATTAAAAAATCTCTTTCGCATATCCAAGATTTATAATGTTGCAACCTTTTACCAACGTTTCCATACACTGCAGAAACAACATTTTCAAGTATTTCTGGTATCTGGTTGTTCTCTTGCGGTATGTTTCCTCCAGCAATCAGCAACACTGTACAAGATTCTTCAGCTAGCAAGTTGCCACCAATTCGCACTTTCATGTTGACACTCAAACGCGCCTTTTAAATATGAGACCCTTTAAGCAAGCGCTCATTGCGTCGGTCCTGGTACCTTTTGACACTACAGACAGTGTTTGCCGGAAATCGCCGGAATAGAGAACTATAACCCTACCACACCATTGTTTCTACGAAAATGCTTTAACTTTCGGTCCACTGCTTCTACTCCCTTCCTATTCGCCATCGTATATTCACCCCACACTATAAAACAACAATCTTGCGTCCAATTTGTGCGATAAGGCGTAATTTTGCTCACATATGTTAGTGCTGAACACATCGAAAACGACGAGCTACGGGTCATAGCTTCTAATTTGTTATCTTCATTGTCTAAACGCTTTGTTGATGGCGACATGATTTTTTTTTGACACGGCAACGAAATCATGAATTTGTATAAGTTTGACATAACAGAAGAGGAAGAACCTTATCTGTCGCTGGAAAAATATAAATAGATGTAATCTGGCCACAACCACAGTGGTCGCGTAGCCCTGTCGTCGCCAAAATAAATATCTACATAAGAATACATGGGAAAATAATTTGAATTTGTGGTCCGTAGCTCGTAGTTTTCATTGTGTTCAGGCTAATAGGAAATTCGTTACTCTCTAAGGGCGGACCTCCATAGAATGCGTATCCGTTCAAGGCATATTCAACAAGGTAGAAGTGACAATTCAGTCGAGCTCTCTCATAGCTGACTGTAATGTCAAAAAATGTAAACAAAGAGATTAGCCCATTGTTATGCATTTACCATATTTGATAAAACTCAACGGCCCGTAGCTATAGTCAAAATAAAGTCGACTCCTAAAGTTAAAAGCAGCTTTTTGACATAACTTTCAATGGGATATCTGTCAAAAAAAGCGGCTTTTAGCTTTAGAGTCGACTTTATTTTGACTATAACTGCGGGCTAATATCTTTGAAATGAATGTTTTTGTAGATATGAAAATTTTTAAAATCTCATTAGAATCAGCTTCATTTTAGGTATTGCCTTTTCGTTTTAATGTAAATGTGGAAATGCATACTTACACAAAATTACACACTAAGTGAAACACACTCATTTATAAACCCATTTTTGCAATTTTCTTGCTTTTACTAGCCCAATGTCTTTAAGCATTTATTTTTTTATTCAAATACTTAATTCTAAAGTATATTAGACATTTAAAAAAAGGTTTGATTATTCTAAATTTACTCAGAACTTAACTTCAATAATTCAGCTATTAAATTTTTGCAATTCGAAATTTCCTTGCCATTAAATTTATTAAAAGTTAATTTCAGTTTCTTTATGTCAACAAGGAATTCCGGTTTAGGTTTTGTTAGACCACCATTTGAAATTTGGTCTAACCGTGTATATTCGGCATAATAATTCCTGCACCTGTAAACAAACGCGTCCGCTTAGAAATACCCGGCTGCTATGGGCAGCAAATAAAGTCACTGGCACTAAAATGGTCTTCGCGCACACGTGAAGAGTCTCCTAATGAAGCATTGATACTTCGGAGTTTTAAAATAACGTACAAGTTTGTTGTCCTGGCTCTTGTCAAACACAACATACCGCCCGTAATTCGTCTTCATTTTATTATGTATTTAAAATCAGTCGCACAGCTCACAATTGAAAATTTATATTAAAAAAACTCAGATTTTGAATAGTATAGGGTTAAGAGTTGACATTTTAGTCGCAGTTCAAAAGAGAGAAATGTCGAAATCACTTCTACCTTGTTATGTCTTGTATCCGTATGCGTGGGTTTGACATTTAAGCTTAGACATCAAAATTCAAACAAATTTCTGTAATTTTCATGCATTGCTATGTAGTTGTTGTTATACAAATTTGTATATTCCATTTTCCGCTTTAATTATACATCATATGTGGTGTTTTACCGCCGGGTAATAATGTGGCACCAATCTCAGACGATGCTACGGCGTGTGCTATTTTACCTTGCCATCTAATGGATTTTTATACATATTTTCAATATATTTTTTTTCCAAATATACATAACTATGTTTTCAATGTCATTTAATCTGACTTTAACCCTTTCCTGCATTTGTACAATATATTGTACATTTAATTTTTTGTAACATTGGAAGCGTGCTATTTCATGATATAAAAATGCTAAAATTAAACTATTATGATTTAAAATACTTTTTCCGAGCGGTCATAAAAAATGTACAATATATTGTACATTTACACCGAAAGGTTGTAAGTGTCTTGTACAATATATTGTACAAACGTCCGCAAAGGTTGCAGTTGAACAGGCAATTAGGGTGTTTTTTGCTGCGGGTTTTGAAGAGCTTGTGCGCTGTTGTTGTAGTAAAGGGTAGGTTTTTGATTTCTTGATCTACTGGAGGCAGAAAAACCGGGAAGGTTTATTAAAACGGGTCATTTGTATTTTATATTGTAATTGTATCTGAAATTTTTGAAAATTTCTTTATATAATTCTCTTCTCATGGAGAAAATTTAAAATCTTTAATGCAAATCTTAATTAAAGATACTTAAAAAGATATAAAGTATTCATTCCAACATATCTGCAGTAAAATCAATAATTTTGTACATACATAAGTTAATTTTCAGTGAAATAAAAGTTTTATTCCGTCAAACTTAGTGAAATATTTATTGAGTTTTCTTGAGTGATTTTACACCGTTGCGGACTTTTGCACAATATATTGCACAAATTTGATGTAGTCCTAATAGTTCCTAATGAATATTTTTTATTTATTTTTTGGTATTATGAGGCTCTATGAACCTTGTAATTAAGAAGAAAAATTTTTATATTCATCAGGGCGGATTTGATCGGAAAGTGTTAAGAGCATTTCTAATCCCACTTGTGGCATGCTATTCTAATAAATTCCTGAAATGCCAGCTTAATAGGGTCGAGCCGCCTCCTAAATTTCATTCTGGCTACGCCGATGGGTATGTACATATGTATGTATGTTTTTACGTACGTTAAGATAGCCAATACGCGTTTGCGTGCTTATGTGCCGACGTAAAATCTACGTGTGTAAATATGTCAGCTCATATAATTCAAGCGGAGGGTTGAAGTCAAATCGAAATTATTTTGTTTTTATTTTCTTTGCTGTTCTCGTCGCTTTGCCGGTCGCTAATATGTGTGTATGTTAGTACGTGTGTGTGAAGCTACGATGCAAAAACGCGACTACTCCACGCACGCATGTAGAGAGTACCCCCAAGAATCAAGGAGTACCCAAAATTAACCAAAATGCATATGAAGAATGATTCCCAATTAACATAGCGATGTCCTAGGGCAGAACCATATACTCCAGCTCTCTATTAGATCAGAAGCACAAAACTTCTTCAAGGTGTTACTCCATGGAGATCTACCTCTCGATCGTTAAAACTAGAGCACTGATCGGGTAACAATAAGCTGGTGTAGAGATACGGCATTACAGAAGAGTATTTTGTAGGTATGTACTCGGATATGGCACAAACGGACCACATGATCCAACGATTCTTGCAGGATAGCCAATAAGCTTTTGTGTGTCGTGCGCTCGTTTGGGCAGGATTCTCCCAAAACTGGCGAAAAAATCAGATGAAAAGCCGCGGCATCAATACAAAAGCACAATCTTTCTCCACTGGCGGTACCAATAAATCGCAATACATCCTCTATACCAGAGGTTCCCAAACTTATCTTTCTCGTAGACCCCTTTCAAAACTTTACTGGTCTCGGTGGACCCCCTGATGCTCATTTCTAACATATCCCCAAAGTTGATAAAAAAATGTGAAGATTAAATATAACGATGTAATTTTGCATCGCGGGTGAGTTCCGAAACTAAATTGGGAGTGGCAATCCTAAAAATAAAATATTTTTCTGTGTTCAATTAAATAAAATAATGTGATTACAAACTTGCAAGTTTTAAAAAACAGAGCTCGTAAAGCCATGAAAGAACTATCTCGCTCTGAGGAGTTGTATTTATTAAGAGCAATAAATAAACTCATCACATGTTCGGCTTACTCGTGAATTTGCATGCGATGTATTTGTCAAATAGCTTACTTGTGTTGATGGCATCCTTTTTATTTTTATCATATAATTCATACGAAGAAAGTAATATTCACAAAACATTTTTACTTATGAAAAGTATAACAAAATATAGGAAAAGAGTGGTCTTTAATAACTGCTCAAAAAATTGGACATAGCGCTTTTGTATGAATTTTATCTGCATGCTTTTTAATATGTTGAAAACATTGCTGGAAAACCTTAAAATGTTTGCATGGAACCATGGCGCAATAAACAGGTGAAGTAATAAAACAGCTTTCTCGCTTTATTTTCTGTCATTCGGCTGCCTTGTAGTCAAATTTTAAAGGCAATTTTTCAAATAACGCAGTGTCAAAATCTTTTTCTCGCTCTAATTACTCCACCTGGTACAATTCCGCCATGTCATGGAACAAACAAATTTGCCGTTCCTGTTCGCAGCATATAGCACAGAGAATATTGTTTTGAGTTTATCTTCAGTTAAAATTTCTGCATTATCATCACTGGTTTTGCCATATCCGAAATATGGATTTCGTTTACGAAGACGAATGAACATGTGGTGCGAAGGAGTGATGTAAAAATATGTAAAATTTAACCTACTCTCAGATTTCTAAATTTAAACGTATACTCGGTACAAGCAGGTGGGATGAAAGGCGCAATAAACAGGTGAAGTAATAAAACAGCTTTCTCGCTTTATTTTCTGGCATTCGGCTGTCTTATAGTTACATTTTATAGGCATGTTTTCAAATAAGGCAGTGTCAAAATACTTCTTCTCACTCTAATATTACTTCACCTGGTATAATTCCGCCATGGGTGGGGTGCATTCAATAACACCATATGCAATAATTCCCATTACTTGGACATTAAAAAGCTGTTTCAGAAGTGAACTAGTGTCATTTTATTATTATTATTTTTTCTAAACGGTTATAATGACAGCAGCGCATAATTGCAAAAGGAGGGGAGGGAAGCGGGGGACGCGAGCGCGACGCTGGGCACTTTCAAAATTGTATACTTACAAATCCGTCCATTTAACTTGTTCAAGTACTACTTTTGTCAAATGTAACTGGGTGACTACCTACATATGTCCACAATTTTGCTTTATTACTCAATTGTTAAGTTTAAAAGTTGGTCTTGTTGCTCAACGAGAAATGAAATAAAGCAAATTTGTGTTATTTCACATTCAATTGGAAAATAACACAAATTTGCGTTATTGCCGTTTGTGTTATTTCACCCTCCCCTCCCGAGTAACCTGGGACCCAGAGTAAAGCGAGCTGGTTATGCTTGCCAACATAATTTAGTCGAGAGTTGAATTGCCGAACTAGTTTGGAAGTGCTTAGTTGGTGGGCTGGCCAATGCCCTAAGTGCAGTTTGGCTGTTAAGTTCACTAGTGCGTCAAGAGCACTATACATTAAAGTTAAATAAATAGGCTATCAAGCAACCATTTTGGTTCTTTACTATCGAGAGCAGATGATTTTTCGTGGAACCCCACTTACAACTCGTGTACGCCCATACTTTTTACGCCTTTGTAGACCCCTGTCGAGTCTCCCGTGGACCCCTGGGGGTCCACCTGGACCACTTTGGGAATCACTGCTATATACCATTAGTTCCTGACAAAACAGTAATGGTAAAGCGTGACCGTTTTCCTCTAGTTCAAAGGTTTCGGGGTTCGGTGGACCCCCTGCTGCTACGTTTGTAACGTATGTATTCCTGAAGCTCATAAAAAATGTGAAGATTAGATCTAACGATGTAAATTCGGAGTGGAAAAAATAAAAATAAAACATATTTTTGTGTTCTATATATAAAAATAATGTGATTACACACTTGGAAGTTTTAAAAACAGATNTGCCTGGTCTAAGCCAACTGTGGTCAAATGGTCAAATTTCTCATTACCAGGTACTCCAGAGTGACCTGGCGCCCACAGTAGAGCAATCTCGTTATGCTTACCAACATAATTTATTCATTGCCGGACTAGTTTGGAAGTACTTAGATAGAGGGCTGGCCAATGACTCAAGTACAGCTTTGCTGTCACTGCAGACACGTAAACTCCGTCCGCTCCACCTACTTTCCACCACGTAGTCCATGGACTTGAGGATTACAAATATATCAGGCTAGAAGACCGAAGATTTCTCCCCAAGAGAACAGTGAAGCTTATACCCATTAAATTCGATGGAGATCCCAGATCCTGACTCAGAGTCAGTTTTGGAGCCAACAGTAAAGATTCGAAAATGTGTGAGTCCGGGCTCAGTGCTGGTATTAAGAGAACATTCAGCCTCAGGGAATTAAACACTATAGAATCTCTTCAACAAAGGTAATGGTGGCGTACTATCCCGTGGTATTGAAAAGACACAAGTGCTCAGATCTCTGCCCCCAGCAATTTCCGCCTCACCCCACCCAGTGTTATACCAACATCCGTTTCCTTTTATTCTGCAGGCGGCCTTTAAGGCTTCCCCACGTATGAAAACACAAAGCGACGGTAAGTGTAGCAGTGCGACAAGAGCACTATACCACTCAAAAAAATTAATGTTAAATAAAGCGGCTATGAAGCAACCATTTTGACCCCACTTAAAACTCATGGACCCCCATATTTTTTACGCTCACGTAGACCCCCGTTAAGTCTCCAGTGGACCCCTGTGGGCGCACCTGGAACACAGGGAAACACTGTTCTAGTCTCTGCCTGTGCGATAGCGATTCATAAGTCCCAAAGAGCTCTTTTGGTGATACCATATACGAATATGACAAAACACACACTCAACAACCCTGCACGTCGCATTATCATGAGTAGCATCGATTCCAGGGCAACATCTTGTTTCAAAAAAAAAATTATAAGCATTTTCGGAGAGCAACAGTATCCACAATTGAGTTGCAAGCTGCATCTGAATCGACCTAAAACAATTGAAAACGTATGTTTTATAATGCAAAGAAAGTATTTCCATTGTTTACCTTCAATTGCCGTAGTTTAAGCACTGGCGTACAGGATTTTCAATTAGACAGAATAGCATCATCGTCGAATTTTCTAATTCTTTCAGAGACGTGGATGCAATTTTTTCACCACATACAAAACTTGGACCACTCTAATGTGCATTAATACCAGGGTTTGAATTGCTGACTACAAAATAGCATAAGCAACAAAATCTTGCTTTTTTAAGCAAGCAGCTTTTCATCGTTTTCGATACATTTGCAATTGCTTAGCTGCGATTATAAGAAATAAATGGGCGAAAGCAGACTGCAAAGCGAAAAAGGACATGCAATCATTTTCTTTTGCTTAGACAGTCAACCGAAGCAACCAGGGCCCTATTGCACCAACGAATTATCATTTGCATTTTAGCAAATTATGGAACTTGCGGAAAGTTTTGTTTTTCACTAACATGATTAGGAAAAGTAACTCAAATGAGTATTGATATGTAAAATATCACTCAAAATCATAGATAAGCGTTGCACCAAAATTTTAAATGCTTAGCGAAAATATTTTAGTTATGCAAATTATCAAAATTTATTAGCATTTCGTTGCACCAAAAATTTTTATTTATCATTTATCGTCTTTCATTTTGATAACTTTAGCATTATTTTGCTAATAATAATTTTATCTATCATACCAGTGATAAGTTACATTTATTCAGTCTGAATAAATTAATCAGTGTTTTAACACATGACTCGATAAAATATTGACACAAAAAATGCTGCGATTCGAACTATTAAATTTATTAGAGGAGGAAAATCCGCAAATAATAAAAGGCGTGTCATAAAAGAACAAATCAACTACAGTTTAGATATTAGCGTATTAGAAAAATTTCGCCTATCTCGTAGCCAAATTGAAAACATTTTATTAACAAGCAATTTTTAGCAAAAAAACCGACTTAAAAAAAAATATATATATCTATATATTTCATGATCCAATGATCGGATCTAAACCAAATTAGTATGGAACCACCTCTGAGATACTACCTTTCCGTTGCAAATTATTGAATTTGGTTGACGTGGTGCAAAGTTATGCGGTAACATACATAAAAAAAAAAATAAATATTCCGACGAACTGATAACCTCCTCCTTTTTTGGAAGTCGGTTAAAAATTGGAGCGGACCTACTATTTAACAGTGAGCGTAATAATGGCTTAAGTCCGCTACAGCAATTATTATCGACTCTGCACTTGTTAGGTAATGGTAGCCAATATCATGGAATTCATCAAATGCATGGGGTCCATAAATTAGCGGTATGTAGAGTAATCCATCGAGTGGCAAATGCCGTGATAAACAAATGAATGGATGTAATTATTTGTTGGCCGGAATTTACGCAAAATATTGCCCCACAATTTTTCAACATTGGTGGATTTCCACAAGTCGCAAAGTGCACTGATGGAACTATGATAAACATAGACGCCCCTAGGGTTACTGAGTTCCAATTTGTTAACCGGTACGGAAATCATTCAATTAATGCAATGTGGTTTTTTTTATTGAATTATTTTGGAAAGATTCAAATAAATAATACGAAAATGTAGAAAAATATAGTTGTTCATATAAACATACATCACGGTGCGTCTGAACCAAGATTAAATGAAAGGTTGCCGGACATTGGACATTCTTTCAAATTCTAAAAGTATTATTCCTAGTTTCTAAAAGCTTAAAAATTAAAATCATACAAACAGGGCTTTTCGAGAAAAGTTTCTTGGAAAATTTTTATCCTTTTTTTTAATTTTTACTATGCTGTTCCCAGTAGTTGGACAGAGGTTAAGGTCTTATTTTCACCGAAGGCAGGTAAACCTGAGCAGAAGCCTTTATCCTAAAGGCGTGGAGAAAATCTTGGATCAACACATCAGAGAAGTCAACCTAAGGACAACCACTGAATAAGAACCACTTGGCTTATCAACCAGGCAAATCCACTGAGACTGCCATTCATAGCCTTACGAGGGAAATTTAAAAGGTTCTTGAGTCCAAGAACATAGCCGTTTGTGCGTCATACGGAGCAATAAGAGATACCCTGATATGCAGGAGAGTAAGCCCATCAGCAAGAATTGGGTGCTTTTCATGCTAAAATCATAGAAGATCAGTACGGAGTAGGAGGCACGAAAGAATCTATTACATTCACAAGATAGTGTATTCTCTCCTCTCCTGTGGACTGTGGTTATAGACGAACTCCCCTTCCTACTGTACGACCAAAGGCTTCGAAACACAAGGCTATGCAGACAATCCGGTGATATGCGTAAGAGGGCTGCTTGGCGAAACGATCTCCAACCACATGTAACAAGCCCTGCGCATTACACAAAGGATTATCCACTAATCTAAAACTACTCTGGTTCCGTTTACCCGGTGAAAAATGTTATCCATGACGTAATTTACTCTGGGCGGCAATACCGCCCTTCCCAATCATCATAGAGGGGCTTTGAAAATCCTAGCTACTTCCGAATTAAAAACCGGGAATGAAGTTAGTTTAGGGCTGCCAGACGTCCTGGTTTTCACGGATTTGTCCTGATTTAAACAAATTTTCCTGGTGTCTTGGTCCACACATAAATTTTCCTGTTTTTTTTTTAATGAAGGTCAATGCAGGCACCCATCAAATTTTTAGCAGATTTTTTGCTTTGAAAAAAAAGCATGAGTAGTCGAAAATCTATAACGAAACGTCTTTTCTAACATGCTCAACAATATCTGGCGAGTTCACCTTCTTTTTGTTTAGTTTATTTCGTTAAAATCTTATTTTGTATATTCAGGCAAATGCCAAAAAAATGTGCAAGTTCCTGAATAGGTACACGGCTGAGGGGTATGTAAATAATTTATGCACCTAAAATCTCTTCCAAAAGGCCTTTATGAAAGTTATTCCTTTCTCCTTTCTTTTTTTGTACGAAGTGGCAGAAATTGAAGGGTTTCTGCTTTCCCTACTCAAAGAAGAGCTTCCAGAAGGGCTTTTGTAGGACGTACCTCAGTCCTTATTGGGTAAGTCTTTTAGAATGGCTTCACTTCAGACAACCTACATAAATTATTATTAGGTTATGCATATACAAAATGGAAAAAATTATCATGAAGCGCATTGTAGGAAACATATGTGGAAATTTGTTAATGGTGGTAAGGCAAGCATTCCAGACCACGTTAAAAGCACCAAACATTTTTCCAAGTTTCGCCACCGTCAAGAGATTTCTCTCTCTTTTCTTTTATGATTCAGAGCTTTAGCTTTCATCATCATCAGTTATTCAGCTCTACAGATTATGCCACAAACCGACATTGCTTATAATATCAGACAATATAATGCAACGCCGGAACCAAAGAAGCTGGTCGACGGGTTCAGGATTGTGGCAGCCCTAAGAGGTACATTGATGGATCAAAACTTTAAGTTGGGAAAACTGGAGCTGGTATATTTGTGAGATCGATACCAATGGGCAGCTATCCCACCATTTTCCAAGCTGAGATTCGTCCGATAGAAATATGTAGCAGAGAATGCCTTAGAGGTACATCTTCTAAAACATCTGCATTATGTCGGGGAGTCAGGTTATCTTGCTAGCTCTGAAGACCCACACAACAACATCAAAGCTAGTGAACGACTGCCTCAGCACCCAAAATGCTCTTGGAATCAAGAACACAGTATTACTGGCTGAGTGCGGGGGCATGAGGACCTCGACGGCAATGAACAGGGGGACCGCATTGCAAAACACGGAGCTACCACAATATTCCATGGCCCGTAATCCTTTGTGGGTTCACCAAAGCACACTCAAAAGAGATCATAAACAAGTGGGTGGATAAATCATTCCATAGGAGTCCAGGGTAAAGGCAAGCTAAGCGGTTTATCTGGCCATCACAAGGAGCTTCAAAAAAGCTCATAAATTCGCTTCGAACTCTCACTGGGTACCACACGGGACATTGTTCACCTCTGTAAAATTAATCCTTCAGCATATGATTGGAAGAGTTCTCTATTTGAAAAGCAAAAGAAATTGGCTGTGCCTTGGTTATCAAATCGACTTGTCCAAAATGCTTGTCAGTTACTAATTTTTTGATAAGTTGATAAGCAAAAGCAATTGGCTGTGCAATGGTGATCAAATCGACTTATACAAAATGGATGGCAGTTATGGCTCAGTTATGCATACTTGGCATTGCTTGAGAGTTGTCACATAAGGAATCTGTTAAATGAGATTTGCGTGTAAGCCGTTACCCAACGCACAGCATCACATATGTAAACGTCTGTTGGTTTTTGATTTCTATGTAAAAATGTCATACTATGCAGTGCAGTGCAGTATGCATAACTGAGTTTGTTTTTGATAATTAAAAAGTGCAACACCTGTCAACTTTACTTAAAAAAAAACGCTTATCCAAAAGTTGTAAAGTGATAAGCGATAATTCGTTGGTGCAATTGGGCGCAGCTTAGAGAAATTTGCATACACATGAGTATCTACCCTGCAGGGAAAAGCTGAACTGGTATGCACAAATTAAAGTTCATGAACTATTATTTAGGGATGGAAGTGATACCAGTTCGTTACGAAATTCTAGCTCGAAAACTGGTATTCAATGGGGAAGTCATACCAGTTCGTTATGGAAAATAATTATACCATTTCTCCGCAGTGAAATGCCAAACAAGGTAGTAAAAATACCAGTTGCTGAACTAGTATGTGCTAAAGCGACGGCATACCATTTCGAGGATGTCGAACAACTTTTGGTTGTTTCCTTCTATCGCAATAAAAATAACTCCGTGACGTTTAATGCTTAACAACCATTTGTTTATAAAAATAAATATTAAAACTAGATTTAATCAAATATAAATGTGTTTGAGTATGCAGCCAATCCAAAAAGAGAATATCAAGAGTCGTGATTTATAATATTCAACAGAATAGCTATAAAAAGAATGTCAAAATAAAAGTGTTGCCAAACGTCAGCTAACCAGTATAATGTGCATGAAGTTTGATACATAGATGCCACCGTGTTGCCATCCGATCCGCTACAGTACTCCCCCTCCAGTGACTCCGTTACGATTTGGAAAAATACGCGATGCTGTCTTTCATATGTACGCACATGTGGAGCGCTTACTGGTTGCGGAACGTTGTCGCTATCCGTAGTCTTGGCTAGAAAAGCTTGTTTGAGCCGGTCGACTGATACAGCTATGTTTTTTCCGTTGATTCCAATGGTGAAAACGCGATCAGATTCTCGATTTACCACATCATATGGCCCTGTATATGGCGGTTCTAGAGGTTGTTTTACTGCATCAGTCCGTAGAAGTACATGAGTGCAATCATGCAAGTTTCTAAGCTGCAACATTTTATTGCTGTTGTGATGCCCAACTGGTGTTGGTCGTATGGCATTTTATTCCTGAATCTGTCAACGAAAACGTGAGGGTTGGATGGTGTATCAGTATCCACTACAAACTCGTTTGGTATACGTAGTGTCGAACCGTATAGCATCTCAGCTGCTGGTGCTTTGTAACAAGTTCTCAGGCCAAGTAGTACTGCTGGTAATAGCTCTGGCCAGGCTATTTGAGGATTGCACATTAAAGCTGCCTTTAATGAGCGATGCCAGCACTCTATTATCCTATTGGATTGAGGATGATATGCTGTTGTGTGTATGTGTTGGCTAGCAACAAGTTTACTCAGATTTTGAAACATCGCAGACTCAAATTGGGTGACTTGATCTGTCGTGACCGTTTTTGGATACCCAAGCCTGGATACCCAATGAACCCAAAATGCATTTGCAACAGTGTCCGCTGTTACATCTTTCAGAGGTATTGCTTCGAACCAGCGAGAAAAACTGTCCATCATTGTAAGGCAGTAGCGAAAACCTTGCGCATGTGGCACGACAATTATGTCCAAGTGGACGTGATCGAATTTGTTGTTGGGTACATCAATACTTGCGGTACTTATTTGTTGTGGCGATGAATTTTCGCGCTGGCAAGGAAGGCAATTTTTTGTCAACTCAGCTATGTCCTTTTTCATGGATGGCGACCCGTACTTTTGTCGAATCTGCTGACTCATCGATTTGCCACTCGGGTGTGAAAATGTTTGATAACGTAGTTTCTGTGAAACATAAGGACGCACTTGTCCCAATCCACTTGTCCCGTTGATATATCGCAGTAAATCTTACAGTTGTCGAATTGTGATGATAACTTGAGAGATGTGGCACCTCGCAAAATAGAGCATAACTCTACATCGTCTGCCTGCGATTGCTTGATGTCAGCTAGGGTTATAGCTGACGGTATTGAAATTGAATCTAATCGCGAGAGCGCATCAGCCACGACATTTTCAGTACCCTTAACATGCACGATTGCTGTCGAAAATTGCGACATGTAATCCAAGTGGTGTAGTTGGCGTGGTGATGCTTTCTCCGGCTTTTGTTGTAATGCATAAATTAATGGTTTATGATCCGTCTTTATGATAAAATTGCGTGCTTCGAGAAAATGCTTGAAATGGCGAACTGCATCGTCTACTGCAAGTAGCTATCGGTCATATGTGCTATAATTTTTTTCTGTGCTACTGAGTTTTATCGGAAAGAGGTTGCCACGAAAACCTCACTTTCTGCTCACAAGCTGCGCCAAATGCAACATATGATGCGTCACAAACAAGTGCCAATTTGGCATCGGGTGCTGGGTGAGCCAGGAGAGCAGCATTGACAACACTTTTTTGCAGGCTTCAAAGGCGCCGACTGCATCTTTCGTTCATAGAACTTTTCATTTATCATTTTTCTTTATGTAACGAATGAAATCGCTCAGAGGTGCTTGCATCTCTGAAGTATGCGGAATACAACGACGGTAATAGTTTATTACACCTAAGAAAGACCTAGCTCGCATATAGAGTCTGGTCTCTTGAAATCTGCTATCGCCTTTGTGTGGCTTTCGGAAGGCCTCATGCCATCTGCTTTGATCACTTAGATTAAAAACGATACTTCTGATTGTCTAAATTAACATTTGTTAACGTTTATGCTAAGACCATATTTTCGTAAAATCGACGAAACAGTGCGAAGGTGATCTTCGTGCTCCTCCTTCGAACTGGACATGATGAGGGTGTCATCAATGTAACAGAACACAAACTCTATTCCTCTGAATATTTTGTCCATAAACCTCTGGAATGTCTGCGTGGCATTCTTGAGGCCGAAAGGCATGGACAAAACCTCAATAAAACCGAATGGCGTGCAGACAGCGGTTTTCTTTATGTCTTTCTCAGCCATAGGAATTTGATAGTATGCGCGCACTATGTCGAGCATTGAAAAAACTGTACTACCATGTAACTTGTTGGCGAAGTCTTGGACGTGGGCGATAGGATAACGATCAGGGACCGTTATCGAATTTAGCTTTCGATAGTCGCCGCACGTGCGCCAGCCCCCGCACTTTTTGGCCACCATATGCAAAGGACTAGACCAAGAACTTTTTGAAACCTTGTTGTTGCAGCAAAGGTTAACTTCTGCCTTAGCTGCTTCAAGCCTTTCGCCTATGGGACTACGTGGTCTGCTGGATACCGCGCTACCAGATGTTTCAATATGGTGTCGAACTGAATGACGAACTGTATGCCAGCAATTTTCGAAGGTATCTTTGTGACGTCGACAAACTCTTTTGGAACATTGTAAAAACTGTTTGCTTTATTAAGCATTGATACTGCAAAAATACGTGTATTGGTGAGATCACCACTCATTGTGAGGCCCGTTGTCGTGTCAATGAGACTTTTCGTCGAGTGATCGTCGTAAGCTCAAATTGACTTGAAAGGGTTGATTACCATAGGTTTGTATAATCGTATGATTCTCTGCATACAATTGTAAGTGGCATTGTTTAGTTTTATTATTCGCTAACGAGCGTGGTATGACAGACATCACCGATCCAGAACCAATAAGAAAATTAAATCCTGATTTCTTATCGCGAACGTATAAGCGCATCTCATTAGTATGTTTGTTTTTGTTGTTTTGATTGATGGGGCAAAGAGCTGTATGGTTAACGCTGCTAATTTTGCGGCTGTTGCCAAACAGCGTCATTGACGACAGCCGTTTCAGTTTGACGACTTGTAACGCGTACAATTGGGGCGACATTTCTTCGCGTTATTTTCAAACTTTGCCAAAAATTTCGTGCATTTGTTCTGCTGCTTATGCTCATTTTAAAGAGGAAAATGCATGAGTTAAAGCAAATTAAGGCTGGTTATGCAAATAATCGAGCCCGTTTGTCTACCGTATAACTCGGATCCGGGGAATTTTCGCTGACAACACTGGTAAAAACAGCCAGTTGTTGTCTTTTGTACAAGTAAGTAAACGAAGCAGTCTAGTTTCGCGCACGTGGTAGCCGAGTGGTGAGAGTTGCGAGCTACAAGCCTGTAGCTGCCAGGTTCGATACTCGGTTGGAGCGATTGCGAAAAATTTTTTGTTTTTATTATTTATTTTATATTTTTTTATTTTATTTTATTTATATATTTAATTTTACTTTATTTTATTTTCATTTGCTTTATTTTATATCACATTTCTTATTTTACTATTAGTTAATTTTAATTTGTGGAGATGAATTTTGTTAAAAATTCAACAACAACTAACTGAAAGTAACGTAAAGAAATATAGAACTTATAAAAAAAAGAATGAAAAAGAAATAAAAAAAAGTATACTGGCCGTGGGACTCGAACCCACGACCTTGCGGCTGGTTTATTCGCATTACTGCCATCTGTAAGGGTAAAATTTTAATTTGCATTTATGCTTATTAATTCAAATTAATTTTCTCCGTCTGTCTACCATATTAGATACCGCCTGGATTGAATTGTCGGATGGGGATGTTTGCGTTGCTAGTATGCTTGTGCTTCGAGCATTTTGTCTGCTATCGTCGCTAGTTTTTCAATGTCCTTCTCTTCCCAAACGCTTAAAACTGGACGAATGGACTGTGGTATTTCGCCGATTAATAACGTATGGATGATTGCTTCGCTTCCGGGATCAGGAGCCAGCCGAGGCATGTAAGACAAAATTTCTGTTGGCTTCAAACCTGCGGTGCCACTTCCTTGTAGCAAACGACGTAATTTTGACTCAGTACTTTCGGCAAATTTGTCAAGTAACCGTGTTTTTAAGGCGTCGCACAGTGCTTCCCTTCCATATGAAATGTGGGCAAAAATAGAATTATGGACGCTGAATTCAAAAATGCAATTTGTTTTTGGATAACTTTCATACTTTGTAAATGCTGTTTGAAGTTGAAAATTTGGGTTCTTGTGACATTTACATAGGTATGTACATATAGTTCGTTCTATTTTCGAAAGTGCGGTGTCAAATGACAGGGCTTGGCCTGTAGATGTGTTACTAATTTTATTAAAATTATTTAATAGGTTAAATGAACTAGATCAGAGGTGGGCAAGGCCGAGGCCGAAAAGAGCCACATGTTAGTTCTAAATGCTACAAAGATCCACAAAAAAAGAATAAGAAAAACAAAAATTTTATTTTTAAATAAAATTATTAATAGAAAAACATTAATTTTATTATTATTCTATTGTACGTCAGATAGATATTCAAGAAAATTCAAAAGATCCCTTTGGCCAAATTTTCAAAATCTGGTTTTACTTCAGTTAAAGTTCATAACAGTTCTGTTAAATGTTGGTTAGTCAATAGGTACGTTCGCTTAAAATCTCTTCGCTGACTAAACGAATAATTACTTACTTCTTATAAGTTTAATTAGTCGCATTTTTCTATTTTAGCTTCCAAACCATCAAATTCAATTTAGGGATTTGCGTAAGTTCCAACCAGCTGTTTTTAACCAGCTGTTCGCTTGTTGGCAAATTGCTGTTGCCAAAAATTTTTCCAGCAGAAACTCGCAGATTTCCCTTAAATGAACAGTCATTTTGCTCTCTCAATTTCTCCTACCTTGCAAGTTTTTTGCGTACGCGAACACAGAAGGCTGATAATTTTTATAACTTTCAATAATTAACAGGTACTCGAATGCAACTAATTGTGAGCCGTATTTTTACTTTACGAATTTCACTGTAGAGTACAAAGACTCACAGTTATACGTGCTACCAAAAATTTAAAACATACGGGACACAGCTGTTTTCAGCAGCGGATATTTTAAATCAGGTACTTGTTGCCGGAATTCAAGCAATGGCAAAGCTTTATGTTGCATTCTTTTAACTCTTTTTAAAAGATACTTTTGTTTTTAGCTTATTAAAAATTGTAATACATTTTAATTCACAAGTTGAGGGTAACTCTTCCCATCTTAAGACTTTTATGATTTTGTTTTGTTTCTTTTCATTGAACATACCGCCTCTAATCTACATATGGATCCATTGTTATCTACAGACAACTAGCCTGTTCCCATACTCCATGATTTAGTCCGCGATAGTCCGAAGTCGTTTCCTTTCACACATCTATCATATATTTTGCGAACAACTTCTCACCAAATCATGGAGTGCGGGAACAGGCTAATAGTGTCGTTCCTTTTCCTTTTTATACCCGAGAGCACTGTCATAAAGGTATTATAACTTTGTTCACATAACGGTTGTTTGTAACAGGCGAAAACGAATCGATACATAAATGATCAGAATGAAAAGAGAAATCGATTAAGTGGTGACTGTCTTGTCCGTCCGTCTGTGCATACGATAACTCGAGTAAAAATTGAGATATCTTAACGAAACTTGGTATGGATGATATTGGGCAAAATCGGGCAATAGCCACGCCTACGTCCCATATAAATAATTTTCAAAAATACGAAAACTGCGATATTTTAGTAACTACTGAAGATTATTCACTCAAAATTGATATTTACAATAATTTTTAGACGAAAAATAAGATTTCAACATTTTTTGTTGAGCTTGAGGCCGTTTTTAATGAAAAGCTTACCGGCCGTCTTCTCATGCTTGAAAATCTCGCTTGCGTTGCTGGGCATTTGACAGCATAATTTTTCATTTGTAAAATGTCGCCAAACAAGAAGGTTCAAGCCTTGCAGGCTCTTAAAAGTTTCAGAAAATTAGAAAATCTGCATAACGAGATGTATACTATTTTAAAATGAAAAATGGATGCCTCTAAATTTGTATTTGCCTCCAAAATAAACGATGTTGCTACTCTGAAGAATTGTGCGAAATGAGAACATAGCTGTCAAACAACAAAAATGACAGTTGAAAGCAAGCGAGAGCTCGAGAAAAACCATGCTTCGTACTTTTTGCGGTCTACACGTGCGGTTCTCGCATGCGTTGTCACGCAAGCTATTTCGGAAATCACCACATTTCCTCATCAGACTTCTTTCAGTAGGATTCGAATCGACGATCCCACTGACTCAGCCAGTTGCCTACGCGCTGTGCTAAGTTCACTTTGTGAATTCTTGTTGCTTTTTTCCACTATTTCATTTCGTTAAGCCAACTACAATCAAGCGCAGCTGTTCCAGTGCTATTTAAGCTTGAAACCACCACAATTCCTCATCAGACTTTGATTAACTCAGTGAGAGGGGAGACCAGTATGTTTACATGTATGTATTTATATAAAAAAAAATATTTATTGGTTCAAAAATGATGGGTAGGCACTGTGGCCAATGGCAAAGTTCGTTTGCCACCTCTGCATGGTTGTAAGCAGGGATGCCGCTTGGATCTAAATAGATCCAATTGGATACATTTTTAGACGAATTTTTGCAGGATATTTATTTTTTCCGATCAGTATAAATGTGGATACTTTTTGAAATAGGCCAAATTATATATTTTCTATAAAGTAACGTTTCGTTAAAAACTCGATTTTCATTAATGACGTTTTTTAAATGTTTTAAAAATCGCTACTTAAGCGTGAAATTAGAGCATTTTATTTTTTGTGAACGAAGCAATGAACATATGAAGAGATCTCACCAAAGCAGTGTGAGGCGCAATTGTTTAGTTAGCGAAAAAAGATGCTTTAAGCAAGATCTTAATATATACATATATAAAGTAAATATATCTTTCATATCACATATTTTCATTTGTTAATTTAAAAAGAAAGAAGATCTCAATGTAGTTTAAATACACTGTTTAAAAAACAAAATTTGATTTATTTAAGGAAATTTTTATGAATTTTACTGAAAATAATTTAAATACACTCTAATTTTTTGTTTGTTTATTTGCGAGTATTAAGTGCCAGTTTTTCAGTGCACGGCCGTGGTTTACACTAAGTTTAAACGCCCGATCTGGCTGGTTTAAACTAAGATCAGCCAATCAAATGCCAGCCAGCTGTCCAATTTAAATTCAGTTTACTTAATCTAAGTTTAAACTGGCACTGAAAAACCGGACCAAAGAGAGGTAACTATTTTCCTCTTTTAATGTGTGCAAATTGGCACACCGCGTAATAAAATTAAACACTGCCTGTTTACTTTAACATACCAAATTTGTCGCAGAGAGCAAAATAACACATAAAATGTTTAAAATAGAGTAAATGTAAGCCCTAATGTTTATTATTTGTTGGAAATGTATTTTTAGTTTAAAGATTTTTGCAACTTTAAACATTTCATGTGTATATTTTAAAGATCTCAAGTTCAAAATCAAATCCTGAACATCTTATACGTATGTATATTTATACAGATTCCTGTTGAAAAATAGATACTTTTCAGTAGTAGTTTTACACACACTTTTTAGAGTATACAGGTACAAATGTAACATTAATTACTATTTATTATACTTACTTTACAAAATACTTATGCATAAAAAATATTATTTATAAATTACAAATATAAATAACAAATGTTTGATTTTATGAAATATAAAAATATATATACACGTATTCCAAGTCCTTAGGATGGGTTAAATTATGTATTTTTCTTGAAAATGTTTGGTTTTCTTACAAATTATAGGAGCGTTCCTTATCTCCCAGAAATAGTCAGAAAAAGTCCGAAGTAGTCAGATTTAGTCCAAAAAGCATTCCTTAACTCGGAAATGACAGCAAAAATGAGAGAGCAACAGTCAGTGAGAGTGACTCTCATCAGTCCGAAGTAGTCAGATTTAGTCAGAAGAATTTTTTCTGGCAAAATCCTGAAAAGTGTCAAACTCAACTGAATTTAAATTAACGGAAATTAAAGAATACGCAAAAAGTGAGAATAATCTAAAAAGTAAAAGAAATGAATTGAAATTGGAAGGAGGCAAAAAATAATTGATATAGCAAGTGTTTATTGTGCTTGTGCTTGTGTGAATGTGTTTTGTACATACATTTCTGTTCTTATTTGACGTTAGTTTTGTTGTTGCCATTCTTTGGACTAAAAATTTGGTTTTTTGCGATCCTTTACTTTTCCTGTTATTCTCTTTTAGTGAGCGCATTTTGCTTACGCTCTGGCATTTTGACACTTTTCAGATTTTAGTCCAAAAAGATAAGGAATGAACCTTATGAGATGGATACGTAAAAAAAGAAAAATGGATACATTTGGATACATTTTTGGCTTGGTCGGTGATACATTTTCTTGGGACGGCGCGGCAACACTGGTTGTAAGTCATGCAGAGTCCGCAAAATGCTCCGGAAGCAGTGTCCGGAGGATGCATCAGACTAGGCCGAGCATACTTTGAAGTGCCATCTAATCAAAACTTAAGAAAGTCCAATTACATGTCAGTTGAGAAGTGCATGTGCAAATATTTCATAAATTGCATAAAGGACATTTTTGCACATGCAGCAGTACATAGCATGTATTTAGGCGGCTGGTGTTAGCAGACGCGCCTAAACATACCAGCCCCCCTAGACGTCTTGGTCGTCTAGTGGATATGACAAAAGCCGCAAATATCCGGCTCGAAGGACCATGAATAACTCAGTGAGAGGGGAGATCAGTATGTTTACATGTATGTATTTATATAAAAAAATATTTATTGGTTCAAAAATGGTGGGTAGGCACTGTGGCCAAAGTTCGTTTGCCACCTCTGCATGGTTGTAAGTCATGCAGAGTCCGCAAAATGCTTCGGAAGCAGTGTCCGGATCCAATCCAAAAATCCAATTACATGGCAGTTGAGAAGTACATGTGCAAAAATTTCATAAATTGCATAAAGGAAATTTTTGCACATGCAGCAGTACATAGCATGTATTTAGGCGCCTGGTGTTAGCAGGCGCGCCTAAACAGACTTCCTTCAGTTGGATTCGAACCGACTATCCCACTGACTCAGCTAGTTGCCTACGCACTGTGCTAAGTTCGCCTTGTGAATTCTTGTTGCTTTTTTCCACTATTTCATTTCGTTAAGCTTTCCATTAAAAACGGCCCCAAGCTCAATAAAAATTGTTGAATATAATTGTTATAAGGCCATAGAATAACAAAAAGAAAATTAAGAATATGATAAGTTTTTTGGAAAATGGGCGTAGCCACGCCCACTTATGGATTCATGTGTATAACTTGGTAACCGGTGCACCAACTTCTTTCAAATTTGGCACAGTTGTTGGCCTTGGTACAGCATACCAAATGGCCGAAAATTTTTAAAATCGGACAACGAAACCACGCCCACATCCCATATAACGAAGAGAAATACGAAATCTTCGATATATCAGTAAATATTAAAGCTAATTTATTCAAAATTATTGCTTGCAATAACTCTTTACCAAGAAAAACGTTATTGATTCAGTTTTCGAAAATTGGCGTGGCACCGCCCACTTATGATCACATATTTGTATCTCGGTAAACGTTCTACAAATTTGCACCAAACTCGGTATGGTATTGTGCTTGCCACATAAAAGCAAAAGATTGAACATTTTTGAAATCGGACTAAAATTACGGCCGCTTTTAATATAACGCTTGAAACTTCAATATTTCGAAATGTAAGGACGCTAGAAAATAAGTAAAATTGTTTGGATTTTTAGGAAATGGGCGCGATACTGCACCCATATGACTATATAAGTTTATTTCATTATGTATAACTGAACGTTCTATCGAAGATGTTTAAAATAGGGGTGAAACCACCCCGGCTTACCATGTAGCGGTAGCTTTCGTAAAGGTGAAAAACATATATTTAGTTCTTGCGCCGGGTATTTAAACTTCGGCTCCGCCCGAACTTGGACTTTCTTACTTGTTGATTTTGAAGTTGTCGGATATGGTACTGGGCTAAAGGCAGTGTCACACGATTGCTACATTTGTACAGATTTGTACATTTTGGTTGTCAAAGAGTGGAGTTCTTAGAATTTGAGTTCAGCTCAATAAAAGAATTTCCAAGCAACACAACCCTGTAACTGCCAAAATGTACAAATCTGTACAAATGTACCAATCGTGTAACACTGCGTTAAGAATTTCATCTAGAGTAATCCAGTAAGTGTTGTGAAAATCGCTTTTATGTGTCTACAGTGTTAAACACCAATTTGACATGTGATTTTAATTAAGTATGCAAATGAATTCAATGTTACCGAGTATAAAGGCTTTATTTTCACTCTGTATTTTATATAAAAGCACAAAAAATATAATAAAAACTGTCAACGACCTCAATTAAAAATTCAAACTACCATTTTAGTTTAAGAATTAGAAGTTTTATGAAGATTGATACTTTGCTACTTATTTATATTTTTTTTCATGATACTTTGGATCCCTTTTAAGGAATTTTGGTGATACATTTCTTCTGAACGCCGCGGCAACACTGGATATCATTACCAGAAAACCCCAGACACATCACACTCCATTAGCTTGGACAATATTTCTTCTTGTTTCAGTTTCTTCGACATACGATATGTATTTTTCTTTTTATTATTTTTAATAACTTTGTGTAAATGGCAAAAAAATGTCCACAAATACTAAGCGGGACATCATGCCATCAAAAAATACATCATGCCAACAAAATATACTAACCGGTCACATATGTCCCATTAAAAAAAAGTAGTGTCACGATTGTTTATTAGGAAAAATTGAAAAAGCAACAAAGTCTAAGCGGTAGAAGTTATAGCACTATTTCGGAGATCACCACATCTCCTCATCAGACTTCTTTTT
>NW_016158195.1:51705-54196 GCF_001687245.7 Rhagoletis zephyria | reverse complement strand
AAAAAGAAGTCTGATGAGGAGATGTGGTGATCTCCGAAATAGTGCTATAACTTCTACCGCTTAGACTTTGTTGCTTTTTCAATTTTTCCTAATAAACAATCGTGGTACAAAGCTCAATAAAAATATTAAAAATAAAATGTTAAGAAGCCACAATAACATTGACAAAAAGTAGTGTCATTTTCAGAAGAGAACTAAATGGCTTGAGTGTAAGAGCTCTGCACAAAAACCATTTCCAACCCAATTATCTGAACCCCAAAATACCAGACGGGTGATATTTAACCCAATTCCAATAAGAAGATTCTATTTAAGTTATGAGCAAACTTCTGCCGGGACGTATGTGACCCGTTCGGATCGAAAGAGTTAATTCCAAAAACTCCAACTCTTCTTCGCTTTTCTTAAAAATGAGTATTTCGGATAATGTAAATTCATCCTCAAATATGGTACATAAAAAAGGGTTTATGAAATATGCAAAGGTACATTTAGATAATTCAAAATCGGAAAACCTTTTTTCAAAATCTGCTTTTAAATCATGAGAAATATTTTTTTAGCCATGGAAAATGATGAAATATTCTTTTTTTATGGATCATGAATAAAAAGACGTAATCTAGCTTCAAAACTGAAAATAACTTGCGATAAAACGATTTTTATTCTCTCCTTGTAGAGACAAATTAAAGTTGTGCAAATGTTTCATCATATCGGTAAAGAACATTAAGTCAGAAAGCCAGTTTTCATTATCCAATTGCGGGTAATGTTCCGATCTCAATTCGCGTATGTGTATATAAGAAGAATAAAATAAAAAAAAAAAACAACACAATGGAAAAGAATGTCCAGCAAAGAAATATATATTTTAAAAAGTAAAAGAGTCAAAATGTTCTAAGCAAGGAGAAAGTAGAAAGAGCCGGACTTTGCTAAGCAAAGAGCCACATTTGGCTCAAAGAGCCGCGTTTGCCCACCGTTGAACTAGATATTACAATATGGGTATCAATCGAAATGGTTTTGAAAATGCTTTACTTTTAAATGACACGTAGAAGGGTTGCCACATGTTAAAAAAATCATATTCACTTTAATAAGGGAATAAGGTAATTGAAATATATATATCATGGGTATCAGACTAAAGAAAAAATTGGAGATATTAAGCAAGAAATAAGTGAAGAGTAAAAACATCCCTTAGTTAATTTAAGAGCCCAATAATTCAAAAGGAATGTAATCAGAATAAATCACTGATACGATGTCGTAAACCTTTGGTTTGACACAATTATTATTTTAGGTTAACTAAATTTGACTTTACAAACAGGTGGCGGCCCTCTAAAACCTCTTTCGTCTGACTCTCATATAGTGATACCTATCTATTTCAATAACCTAATTCCTTTAATTGCAATGGAAGGTGGCAACCCACTACATGTAGTTAAGAAAGAAACCCTTTTCATGCTCATTTCTACTGATGCCAATCTCTTAATAATTAATTTAACGTATTAAAATTATTTTTTTTAACAGGTGGCAACTCTTAAAAAAAATAAACCTCTATTGTCTGCAGGTCAAGCTTTTTAATCTGACACTTCATTTTTGAAAATACAACGAATGTCGCAGAGCTGATTGCACTGACAAAAAATTTGAAAAATGATTTTATGCATTAGCAAAAAATGCATTACTTCAAAAAGTGCAAAAAATTGGCGGGTTGTTGTTTGTCGTTTTCGAAAGCTAAAAACCCGTACTATTATATAAAATCTATCTATATATAAAGCTACAGCTATAGCTATCACTTCTACCATTTTTTCAAATTATTGTTGCTTTTCCACATTAAGTTTTTCACTTAAAACGGCCTCAAGCTCATAAAAATTGTTGAATATAATTGTCATAAGGCCATAAAATAACAAAAAACAAATAACTTAAGGACGAGCACACTTAAAAGTTAAACATTCTAATGATAGAAGTGTTAACAAAAACCAACAAAACCAACAACCACATGATCAAGTAAATTGCAGCGGAATAGTTGCGCTTGATTGTAGTTGGCTTAGCAAAGTGAAATAGTGGAAAATAAGCAACAAGAATTAGCAAGGCAAACTTAGCACAGTGCGTAGGCAGCTGGCTGAGTCGGTGGTGATCGTCGGTTCGAATCCTACTGAAAGAAGTCTGACGAGGAAATGTGGTGATTTCCGAAATAGCTATCACTTCTACCATTTTTTCGAATTATTGTTGCTTTTCCACAATAAATTTTTCACTTAAAAACGGCCTCAAGCTCATAAAAATTGTTGAATATAATTGTTATAAGGCCATAAAATAACAAAAAACAAATAACTTAAGGACGAGCACACCTAAAAGTTAAACATTCTAAAAATAGAATTATTAACACAAACCAACAAAACCAACAACCACATGATCAAGTGAATTGCAGCGGAATAGTTGCGCTTGATTGTAGTTGGCTTAGCAAAGTGAAATAGTGGAAAATAAGCAACAAGAATTAGCAAGGCAAACTTAGCACAGTGCGTAGGCA
>NW_016158195.1:48327-51695 GCF_001687245.7 Rhagoletis zephyria | reverse complement strand
TTGCAGCGGAATAGTTGCGCTTGATTGTAGTTGGCTTAGCAAAGTGAAATAGTGGAAAATAAGCAACAAGAATTAGCAAGGCAAACTTAGCACAGTGCGTAGGCGGCTGGCTGAGTCGGTGGTGAATGTCGGTTCGAATCCTACTGAAAGAAGTCTGATGAGGAAATGTGGTGATTTCCGAAATAGCTATCACTTCTACCATTTTTTCAAATTATTGTTGCTTTTCCACATTAAATTTTTCACTTAAAACGGCGTCAAGTTCATAAAAATTGTTGAATATTATATAAAATAATAAAAAATAACCTATTTTTACATTTATTTTTTATTCATTCAATTAAAACTTACCATTTTTTTAAATTTTGATTAAAAAAATTTTTTTTCTTAAATACCGAAGGGACACCCTGTGTTTAATTTTTAATCCTGTAGCTCTGTACTATATATGTGGAAATGAAAAACGTCAAACCAACATTTTATTTCAAAGAATGTATTTTTGACATTTGTTTCCGTAAAGAACTTCCATATGGCTATGGTCTTATTAATATTCTTAGTATAAAATTTGTCGGATTTAGTTTCTTCCTGGTGGCATATAATTCATTTTATAGGGAAATTTGTATTTAATTCTTTCTAGTGGATAAACTACCTTTCCAAGAATATATAACACGTTCACATTTCAGACAACGAATTTTTCGATTTTTGCGCACTTAGGCGCTCGGCACATTACGTGCCTAATCAAAGTAGAGTAATCGTTTCGTCATGCCGAAACGAATGCATGACGACTCGACTTCTGCACACTTGCACGCCGTACATAAGTCACCAGCTAATAAACACTCTACACATAACAAATTTTCTGGCCGTTCTTTCGCAACTACGCACTTCCGCAAATATTTCTGCTCCGAAATATTGCATAAACGCTTGTGGATTAATACAAATTGCACGAATTTTAGTACGAAATCATTCATTTTCAATTTACTTCTATTGAGTTGACAAATTAATTTTATTTCCAACACAAAAAAAGTAAACAAATGACGATTTCAAAACTGCAAGCGCCTTACAATGTTGGGCGCTTCGATTCATGAAGCTTTTATGATTAGGCAAAAACATGATTTTGAATCGAAATGTACAGAGCTTCATTGAAATACATGCCTTCGTCATAGAAGCTGTATACTTTAGTATGCCGAAATGATTAGGAGCTTAATGTGCGGAGTGCCTTAGGCGGTTCTGTGCGTCGTATTTGTTCGTTTGTGGTTGCTTTGTTATGAGGTCCTCAACAAACAATGTGATTTCTTCTTCGAGATGTATGGTGACAAAATCAAATTTATCGTCGTCGCATTGCACTTTGTACAAACGAAACACCGCTAAAGTTGAGCGAACCACAAGTGCGGATTACTCGTATTAAATTTTGGCACGATTAAGTTACCGTGTGTCCGCTCTAAATCCCTTTGCATGTTGGGCTGTTGCTCGTACATACTCTGAAGACGTTGACACTCTAATTCCAGGGCGCGCACTTTTTCAGTGAGTTCCTTTTCAGTCTCAGACAGTTTTATTTCTTCTTTTGCAGTCAAGGAGCGCAAATTGTAGCGGGAACCTGGCATCAAACAGAACTGCCGTTATGGAATAACTGTCCGTTGTGAGATTCAGTAAAAAAAGTTAGATTATGCGAATTCCAGTTCTGCTGTGCGAAAATTGATACCAATTCCCGATCACGTCGGGGTCACCACTTTGGTTGTTTCCTTATATCGCAATAAAAGTAACTCCATGACGTTTAATGCTTAACAACCATTTATTCATAAAACTAAATATTAAAACTAGATTTAATCAAATACAAATTTGTTGAATATGCAGCCAATCCAAAACGAGAATATCAAGAGTCGTGATTTATAATATTCAACAGAATAGCTACCAAAAGAATGTCAAAATAAAAGTGTTGCCAGACGTCAGCTAACTAGTATAATGTGCATGAAGTTTGATACATAGATGGCACAGTGTTGCCATCCGATCCGCTACAAACTTATGCGATCAGCGACATCTGTCTTTGAATTTCCAAAACCAAAACCAAAATGCAATTAATTTATTTCCTCACAAATGTCGGCTGAGCCGTCAAGTGAAGACTACCGATTCTGGTTTTGAAACCTCAGGGTCGAGTCCGCTTGAGGGTAATTAAAGTAAAGTCGATTATTTAAATATAAATACAAAAAGTAGTGCTTCAATTTAATATACCAATGGCGACATCAGGCGGATCTACCATATCACACATCATAGAGCAATTATTAGGGATATTCACGATCCGGTGCATACTACCTAGCATGGTGCAGAGATAGCATAAATAGAGTCATTGGCTAATTTTGTTGTTGTATGATCATATGAAACAACAACAATCATGGTATTAAAAATATCTATGCACCATACTGGATAGTATGCTCTGGATCGTGAAAACCGCCATTGTTACTTCAAAAATAGAACTCCATGCACAACAATGGAATCAATGTCTGTTCAAATTTCTAAGGTGGGAGATATATGTGCTTGTGAATACAGGTATATTTGTTGCAATTTATATTTTTCTCAATCAACCAGTAAATAAAATTATTGAATTCGACCACGAGAGTTTAATAAAATACACACCAGATGTACCGCGGATACTTAAAAAAGACTACAATAAAATTCCGATGAATTTAAGTGGAGATTTTATTGTTATTTATGCGTTGGATTCAGCACTCCCTTTGATTGAGCTCCTCGGCATCAAATTAAATTTAATTGTGTTGTATTTTATCACACTCTCGTGGATGAATTCATTAATTTTATTTACTGGTTGATTGGGAGAAATATAAATTGCCTAAATATAATTGTTCTATCATGGTCCAATCTGCTTTCACAACCACATATTTCTCCTACCTGGCAAACTTGAACAGACATTGCCTCTAGTTTTCTGCATTAAGTACTATTTGTGGAGTAATAATACGGGCTCCGTCACACAGTGGTTCGGATCGCAAATCTAGCTGGACGAAACTATTTAAACAAATACTCGTTGATGGATCTTTACACCACTTCTTACCTAGGGGATTTTTGAGTCGCTTATCAAAAATTCAAAATAGCGGATCCAATATGGCGGACGAAAATTAAAAAAAAATCGGTAGATTTCTATGAAACTGGGTATCTCGGGGTTTTCTGGATCGCTGATTACATATCTAAAGTCATTTACCAAAAATTCAAAATGGCGGATCCAATATGGCGGAAGAAAATTTTGAAAAAATCGGTAGATTTCTATGTAACGGGGTATCTGGGGATTTTCTGGGTTGCTGCTTACGAATCTAAAGTCATTTACTTAATTTACTTTATTTACTTCGGAACGAGCATTTTCATCAGATATTTCT
>NW_016158195.1:47987-48293 GCF_001687245.7 Rhagoletis zephyria | reverse complement strand
ATTTTTATACCCGAGCGCACTTGTGCACAAGGGTATTATAACTTTGTTCACATAACGGTTGTTTGTAACAGGCAAAACGAATCGAGATAGATATAGACAAATGTATACATAAATAATCAGGATGAAAATAGAAATCGATTAAGCGGTGACCGTCCGTCCGTCTGTGCACACGATAACTCGAGTTAAAATTAAGATATCTTAACGAAACTTGGTACGTGTACTTCCTTCGGGCGTAGGACGGATGGTATTGAGATGGGCAAAATCGGACAATAACCACGCCTACCTCCCATATAACGGTAATTTTCA
>NW_016158195.1:0-47879 GCF_001687245.7 Rhagoletis zephyria | reverse complement strand
AGAATATTATAAATTTTTGGAAAATGGGCGCAGCCACGCCCACTTATGGTTACATGTGTATATCTTGGTAACCGCACGACTAGNATTCACTCAAAATTGATATTTACAATAACTTTTAGACGAAAAATAAGAATATTATAAATTTTTGGAAAATGGGCGTAGCCACGCCCACTTATGGTTACATGTGTATATCTTGGTAACCGCAGGACTAGTTTCTTCCAAACTTGGCACAGTTGTTGGCCTTGGTATAGCATACGAAATGGCTGAAAACTTTTAAAATCGGACAATAACCACGCCTACATCCCATATAACGGTATTTTGGAGAAATACGAAAAATTTATGCTTGCAACAATTTTTTACAAAGAAATACGCTTATGATAAAATTTTAGAAAAGGGGCGTGGCACCGCCCACTTATGATCACATATATGTATCTCGGTAACCGTTCTACCAATTTGTACCAAACTCGGTGTGGTTATTGTGCTTGCCACATATAAGCAAAACGTTGAAAATTATTGAAATCGGACTAAAATAACGGCCGCTTCTCATATAACGGTAAATTTCAGAAATGCTTGAAACTTCAATATTTCGAAATTTAAGGACGCTAATTTACTCAAAATTGATACACCCCGGCTTACCATCTAGCGGAAGGTTTCGGAAAGGTGAAAAAATATATTTAATACTTGCGCCGGGTATTTAATGTTCGGCTCCGCACGAACTTAGACTTTCTTACTTGTTTTCAATTGTTTTGATGTTTTGTGAGTGGTTGGCTGGAAATTTTATTGTTTTTCTGCTGTGATGTTGCCATTGCTTGCGTTGACGCAACACACATCGCTCAGCTGGCCAACCGATGATCGTTCAAGAGGAACTTTGCGGCGATTGCCATCAAAAGCTAATGTATGTACATACATACATATGTAAGTGATTGCCTTTATACTCAAATAGTAATGCATGCAAGCAGAAATTAATTTTTTATTTATTAATTTTTTATTTTAACTCAATAATTATTTGGTTTTGCGTAGCAACATTTAAATAGGTAAGTAAATATTNGTAAAGAATAATATGCAAGTGGTTTTATAACGGCCTTCGGCGGCCCTTATCTTTCCTACTCTTTAATTTATTTTTTTAATTAATCAAAATGACGATTTTTCAGAATAAATTTGCTTATACCAATTTGGACATAAATTGCGTTATGACCTCTGAATCTATAGCGGAATAAGTGTAATATTTTGCTTATAAAGTCAATTTGCAAGTATGCAAATATTTATGAGTGCAATTAGCAATCTTTTAAGTTAAATTTCAGCTTTTAAAATAGAGTTCTCAAATAGGCGGCGTTGACTTACCTTTTTTTGTTTGTTTTCATATGTTAATGCTTTAATAAATGCAATTTCTATTTGAATGTATTGTCAGGAATGTATTCCAAGTACCATTAAGTATTTTAAAAACAAAAAAAATTTGACTTTCGTCCAGATCTGCTATCCGAACCACTGTGCGTCATGTGTATTATGGTAGATTACAACTCCGTCTGCTCTCGCCATGGATCTTTTAAATTGAATTATTATTTCAAAATAAGTGTTCTCATTATCCAGGCACGTCTCTGAAATAATTAGAAAATTCAACGATGACACTATTCTGTCTAATTGAAGATCCTGTATGTGAGCTCGTAAACTTTGTCAATTGCAGGTAAACAATGGCAGTCTTGCATCATAAACTCATATAATACTTTTTCAATTATTTTAAGTCGATTCAGATACAGCAGTTGAAATTCAGCTTGCACCTAAATTGTAAATACGGTTACTCTCCGACCATGATTCAGTTCTCAAATTTTTTTAACGAGATATATCTCTTGAATCGATGTTATCCATAATAAAATGACGTACAGGAGCTGTCGAGCGTAAACAATCTCACCAAATGAACTCCTCGGGACTTATGAATCGTTATCGCACATGCAGAGATCAGAGAAAAACGGTCACGCTTAACCATTACTGTTTTATCAGGTACTAATGCAATAGAGGATGTCCTGCGATCTAGTGGTACCACCAGTGGAGAAAGAGTGCGCTTTTGAACCTATACCGCTGCTTTTCTTTTGATTTTTTCTCCAGTTTTGGGAGAACCAGGGATCTCCAGCCATAAACGAGCACACGATACAAAAACTTTTATCAGTTTTTATTGGCTATCCTGCGAAAATCGTCGGACCATTGTGGTCTATTTGTGCCATTTTGGGGTACATACTTACAAAATGCTAGTCTGAGATGCAGTAGGGGCCCAACTCCTGTCTCTACACCAGCTTATAATTACGCAGAGATCACACGATTTGTACATTTGTACAGACTTTCACCGTCACAGAGAGGTGTTGTTGCTGAGTAAAACAATCATTTCACTTTACATTTTTACTTTGTATAGAACATGAGATATAATTTGATATTTATGTCGTTTTGTTTAATTAGAAAATTTTTTCATTCCAAAAGAACGTTCGAGGAGATCAAACGATCATATGTTAAAACATCGCATTGCAATATATATCGCGGTTTGTTTAAATATACGTTGTTTTCTTCGGACGCGAATAGGCGCCAAAACAGGTGTTGTTTGCAAAGTTGTTATTAAGCTGAACTCATTTTCGCTAAAAAATTTCGAGACAACACCACTTTGTTACGGCCAAAGGTACAAATGTACAAGTCATATGATCCCTGCTTTTGGATGTGTTGTCGAGAGGTAAATAATTCATGAAGTAATCGCTTGAAGAAGTTGTGTGCTACTTTGATGTAATGCAGAGCTGGAGTATATGGTCTTGCCCTAGGACATCGCAATGTTGATTGAACCACATTCTTCATATCGTCGTTTAAGGTGCAAAACCGCATATCAAGATAATGCAAAACCGCGTATGTAAGGATGCACAAATTATTTTCTAGATAGTAAAAACACTCATATTTCAAAATGGTTCTATTTTTTTTATAAAGCAATCGCATTTCTGGCTAGTATATTTCAGGACGAATGGATAAGGAGTTAGCCGAGAGCTTGAGTGAGCAAATCCAATTTTTGGAAAAAATGTCACTTACGCGGTTTTGCAGAACGACGATACGCGGTTTTCTACTTTAAACGACGATATGCATTTTGGTAAACTCTTAATTAGGGGCATCGGCGTGTACACATGTGTCGCTCTCTTAAGTCCTGACCCCATACGACCACCTACGTGACATTTTTTGGCGGGGGTAGTTTTTTTATTTTTCTATCTAAGTTCGAAGTCAAAGTTATGCATTTCTCTCTTAAAGTTAACTAGTTATAATTAGGTTTTTGTGAAGATTGCAGATAGAGGGTATTGAATGTTTCTTTGCTAGAGCTTCTAAAATATTGCAAAACCCGAGATTTTTTGACACTTTGCCTCGTTTTTTTTATCTTGAGCTGATGGAAACTTTATGCTTACGGCTTCGCAACCCGAACAAAAAAGACTATCAAAAATTCGCAAAATTCAGATTTTTTTTACAGAGATTTCACCCTATGTGGTCTATAATACCCTCGCTCCCCTATTACAACGCTTTTATCAACTTGCAATGTTGTGTGTCCAGACACCATTTTTAGCTATAATTATACATTATAATCAAAGTCCCTATACAAAAGCCTAGACATCAACCTCGACGTTAGGCCTTGCCGAAAGTAGTTAAAAATTGCGCCTAAAATATGCACTACATACGCTACAGCGGAAATGGATGACAAGCCATTTCTTTAATGAAATTAATTGGTGCTCGTTTGTATGTATGTACAGTAGACTGAACCAATTTTACCCAATGTCATTATTTTTTTAAGGCTGATACTTAAAAACTTTCGAATACTTGTAAAACTCAACGGACCAAGTCTGGTTGCGAAATTCAAATATTAACCCGATGCGAGTCTCGTTTTGTACAATTTTTGGCTCTAGTAATTAAGTGTGTGTTCAAGGAGATGAAGGGTAGATTTTCTGGAAAATTGGCGCGCTAATAGGTTTCCGAGGTCGCTGAACGCGATAGAACCATTTATTTTTCTCTATAATCAAAACTTCTTGAGAAATTCCAGAAAATATGGGAAAAAGGAGAAAATATATAACATTTTCTTGTTAAATGCTTCAAATTTATTGTTTGGAATTTGTTTTTATCAACCAAAGATACTCAGGATCGTAGGCCATTCAAAGAGCTTTACAATGAAAAAACCTCAGTATAATTTGATTGAATCATTGTCAAGATACGAGCAAATTTCTAAAACGGTGCAAATGCGAAAAGTATCAATATTCCGGGTAAGGGGTTAAATGACTCACGAAACCGACTCTGGGGGTAAGTTTCAAGTTTCTATGCTTGGAAATCATCAAAAGGTATACACAATTAATAAAACTAAAGAAAATGAAGTGACAAAATTAGTTATTATGATTTATTCGATACATAATTCACCTTCTCAAACAGGATGCTGTGAATATTTTTGGAACAAGAAGAAAACAATTTCTTATTATAATCTACGGAATGTATTAAATTCTAGTACCCGTCTTCGTTTGAAGTGAGTGTTCCGTTCATGGTTTTTGACCGATTGCCCGAATAAACTTTCGCGTACACTTAAGAATTCACAATTTTCCATTGCGGTTGTGGGATTGGGATCATTTTTATACCCGAGCGCATTTGTGCACAGTGGTATTATAACTTTGTTCACCTAACGGTTGTTTGTAACAGGCAAAACGAATCGAGATAGATATAGACAAATGTATACATAAATGATCAGAATGAAAAGAGAACTCGATTAAGCGGTGACTGTCTATCCGTCCGTCTGTTCACACGATAACTCGAGTAAAAATTGAGATATCTTAACGAAACTTTGTACGTGCGCTTCTTTCGGGCGTAGGACGGATGGTATTGAAAAGGGGCAAAAGCGGACTATAACCACGCATACCTCCCATATATATATTCACTCAAAATTGATATTTATAATAAGTTTTAGACGAAAAATAAGAATATTATAAATTTTTGGAAAATGGGCGTAGCCACGCCCACTTTTGGTTACATGTGTATATCTTGGTAACTGCTGCACCAATTTCTTCCAAGCTTGGCAAAGTTGTTGGTTTTCGTACAGCATACCAAACGGCCGAAAATTTTTAAAATCGGACAATAACCACGTCCACATCCCATATAACGGTAGTTTAGAGAAATACAAAATCTTCGATAAATCAGTAAATATTTAGCCTAATTTATTCAAAATTGATACTTTCAACAGTTCTTTACCAAGAAATACGTTTATGATAAACTTTTGGAAAATGGACGTGGCACCGCCCACTTATGATCACATATACATATGTATCTCGGTAACCGTTCTACCAATTTGTACCAAACTCGGTATGGTTATTGTGCTTGCCACATAAAAGCAAAACGTTGAAAATTATTGAAATCGGACTAAAATTGAGGCCGCTTTTCGTATAACGGTAAATTTCAGAAATGCTTGAAACTTCAATATTTCGAAATTTAAGGACGCTAATTTACTCAAAATTGATACACCCCGGCTTACCATGTAGCCGTAGCTTTCGGAAAGGTGAAGAACATATATTTAATACTTGCGACGGGTATTTATTGTTCTGCTCCGCCTATTTTACCCAAAGGCAAATTGAATTGGAGACGTCGGAGAGGTCGAAGTAGAAGATTGAACTCTCTTCAGTTTCTCACAACGGTATATACGGGATCCGTCGATATGACTAAAAGACAATTTTGAAACCTAAAATGACGAAAAATTAAAAGCCTGTTCGCGCCGAAGACCGAAATAAAATATGTTCAAAAGATAACAACGTTTTTTTTTTCATTTTAAAGCTTGTTGAATGGCCTACGATCCTGAGTGTCTTTGGTTTATAAAAACAAATTTTAGATAGTAAAGTTTAAGCATTAAAATTGAAAATTTTATATTTTTTCTCCTTTTTTTCTCAGATTTTCTTGAATTTCTGAAGAATGTTTGGTTGTAGAGAAAAATGTATGGTGCCATCGTGTTCAGCGACCCCGCAAAATATACCCTTGCCATCTCTTTGAACACGCTCTTAAATATTGGAGCCAAAAATTGTACAAAACGGAGACTCGCATCGGGTTAATGTTTGAATTTCGCAACTAGACTTGGTCGGGTGAGTTTTTACAAGTCTTCAAAAGTTTTTAGCTATCAGCCTCAAAAAATAATGACACTGGGTATAATTGGGTCAGTCTACTGTACATATGTATATACATACTAAACGTGAGTTTTGCTTGCATATGCACAAAATAAACCACACAAATATATGCGCAAATATCAACTTTTACAAATAGAAATCGAAAAAGAATCTGATTTGTACTACCACGTTTTTCGTTTTGAATCTCATAAATTGTTTATGACTTTCCAAAATTTAAAAATTAAAAGTTATCAAAACAAATTCTGAGAAATATTATTTTCTACTTTTTAGTCCCTTATAACTAATGTGACCAACTATTTCATAGCTCAAATAAGTTGGGTTAAGTTAACGCCGCGAGTCGATTACGAAATTTCGAATGCGGCTACTTTCGATCCCTGAGAGCTCAGTGTTTGTTCAGAACTGCGAGCCAAAATGCTTCCATATTAGCCTCGCGAAGGTTGGACTGTCTAAAAGAAAGTGTGGAGATGATTCCACTTCATCTTCTTCTTGACAGCTGATACTAAATGATCAGTTGAAATTCCTAGTCCCACCGCATGAAAACCAACCGCCCAATGGTCTGTCAGAACCCCCATTACTAGCCCTTGAGAGGTAAAGTGTTTTAAGGTATCCTATAAAAACATTTGCTGCAGCGGAGAAATGTCTTCTTTTCCTTTTTTATGTCACAAAAGGACCCGGTTTCTCTTAGCCTAGTAGCAGTTCGTGCTGCGACAATTCTGTCTGCAATATCCACAAGCGCCGTGTTCAACATATGAATGTTAAGTGCCAGTGTAGGTGTGGCTCCTAATGCCCTGCTAATTCCTCTTTTACAAGTGCAGCCTTCTCTAGTGAGTTCCACCAGACTAGGGCTCCTTGAAACAATAGAGGCTTAAATCTGGTTTCCTAGAGCTAATGAATTAATTTGGTCGAGAAACCCCACCTTTTACCGATAGCTCCCCTACAGCAGTACAAGGCAACCGATACCTTTCTTACCCTTTCCTCAATGTTGGGCTTCTACGACAGCCGTCGTTGATCGCCCGCCCAGTTACTTGGTTCAGGTAACCTCGAGCCAGATCAAAAATGGTGTATAGAAATCGTGCCTTAACCAAAAGTTTCACATCATCTACATAGGCGATCACCCGACAGCCTACTTTTTCCAGTTCCTCTAGTAGGTCGTTTGCAACCGCAAGCCAGAGCAGGAGAGAGAGAACACCATCTTGTAGAGTGCTCTTATTGGCACTGCACTGTGTGCAGACGCTCCCCCACTCCCTCGCGACATTTCTGTCATGAAGTAAGCTGTAGATAAGTCTTATTTGGTTGGCATCAACCCCCAGATTATTAATATACTTGACTATTGCCTCTGGAGTGACATTACTGAAGGCCCCTATATATCGAAGAAGGCCCCTACTGCATAATCTTTATGTGTGAAGGCTTTCTATGTCCACTGTGTGCCAGGCGGTATTCACCGACCTTTTCTCGCAATAAGCATTTTGAGCTCTTCAAAGACAGTCACAGTGTTTCTTTATTATGTACAGTCTATCAGTCCCTCTAGCATTTTTATCAAAAAGAAGAGACTGATAGGTCTAAAATCCCTAGAGGAAACATGAGAGCCTTTTCCGGCCTTCGGGATGAACGCAACACTGACTACCCTCCAGGCCTTTGGATGTACCCGGTTCTAGCGCATTTCGCATAAATAGTATCCAACCAATTCCACGACACCTTCAGAGTCATTTTCAGTTGCGCAGGTATGATGCCATCGGTCCCCGACGACTTTAATGGTTTGAACGAATTTATCGCCTAGGCCATGTGACGATCGTCCAGAAGACCGGAGAAGTACATGACCTGGGGGCAAAATTATTTAAATCAACCATCAAAGAGTGCGATAGCGATACGAAAATTGTCGCTAACTGGTCCAGAATCTCTCTCCTGAAGTACAAAATATCGCAAAGAAGTACATTTGGCTGTACTTCGAAGTACGAAGTACAAGAGCGAAAAAAAAAATTCTGTACTTTCGAAAAAAGTACAGTTGGTCACATTACTTATAACTAAAAAGTTGTATTTTTTTATTTTATTTATTTNAATGGAAATTATAATAGCGAGGTTTTAGTTTTTTAAACTATTATTTTATTTACAACGCCTTTATCAACTTGCAATGTTGTGTGTCCAGACACCATTTTTAGCTATAATTATAGATTACAATCAAAGTTCCTATACAAAAGTCTAGACATCAACCTCGACGGTAGGTCTTGCCGGAAGTAGTTAAATATTGCGTCTAAAAATATGCACTACATACGCTATAGCGGAAATGGTGCTCGTAAGCATGTATGTACATATGTATATGCATACATACGAGCACAAAACATTTTGCTTGCATATCAGGGAACTGCAATTATTCGTGTTTTTAAGTAATTGGTTGAATAACACAAGAAATAGTGATAGTGGATATTATTATTTGCAGAATATTCACACATATTAACTAACACTATTTTACGCTCGGCACACAAAGCGAGAGCATGTACAATGACTAAGTTCCAGTGTTGCCAAGTTTTAATTTTCAAAAAGCACCAAAAACTTGGGAAAAAGCGTTTTACCACACTAAAAGCACCAAATGGTTTTGAATCAATTGATGCTTTTTTCATAACAGTTTGTATGAATTTAACAAAAACAAAAAATTAACAATATTTGCAAGAATGCATACATAAATCAATAAATAAAACTTTTTCGCTCATAACGATTGAAAAGCCACATGCTATAATGACTCATGCTTACGACGTAATACCGAAGTACTGCACATTAAAACTGATATATCTCAAGAAAGAAAAATCTAATCCCAACAAACGAAAATCCTGCCCTAAGTAGAAATGAGCAAAAAAAAGGTTTGTTTTCATTATATTTATAACCTCAAATATCGCAAAAAACCGTGATTTTGGCACTTTGAGGTTAGGATATCTCAAAATTCTAGTTCTAGAGCAATTGTGCGGCCAGATTTGGATTCAGCACCAAGAAACGATAGGTTTTACTCAGGTGGTACAAAACTAAAAATTTTTACAAATAATTAGAAAAGAAAAAAGGAATACTTAACTTACTCGCATATTTACTAGCATTTTCAACGCGAATAGAAATGAACATGGTGAATTTGCAAGTTCAGCCTTTTATCAATCATGGTTGTATTTAAGTGCATTTAAATTTGTAGATTTTTGTAAATTCAGTGCTGCCACAGCTTTAAATATTTAAAAATTATTTCAGGTTTTCACTATATCGGAGTAATTTTAGTTCAGAAAAAAAGCACTAAGAAAGGCACTAGGCACTAAATATTTTTTTTTTTTGGCGTTTTAATTTTCAAAAAGCACTAAATCTAGTGCTTAAAGCACCAAGTTGGCAACTATGCTAAGTTCTCTGTTGATATGAATTGGTGTAGTGCTCAATTCTCTCATTGAGCCATTAAACAAATTAGTTATACCGAAATGAGTAGGAGCACTAAGAAGCACCAATAGTTCAGTTGAGTGATTTTAGTGATTTTCGTCGTTTATAGCAACAAAACTTGTACAAACGACGAGAAAGCGACAGCATGTGAAGGCACACTAACACTCTCTCACTTTTAGCTCACACTTGTTTATGGTGATATATAGTGAAGCTTTACGACAGTGCGGACGCGAATTCTTTCTCGCTGATTTAAATTTCGAGTTTTGCAGTGTGTAATGTGCTTATAAAGCAAAAAAATTGCTCAAAAGTTTAGGGTTAACTTATTTTATATAGTGCTTGTGTTTTTAATGGTGTGAATCACTATCAAGGTATGTAATTTGCATTTTATTCTATATCTTTGCTTATATTTAAGTATATAAATACAAAATAAGCAAAGGGGATCCCTTTTGGCGCCGGCCAAACAGCTGATTTTGACAGCAGTGAACTTTTTGCTGTGTGCAGAACTTAAAGCTTTAACCTAAGATTAAATGCTTAAAAAAGCTATATCTTAAAGCGACTGAAAGCTTCAGTTCAAAGCTCTAGGCTTGAGCTTCCAGCGCTCAGCTTAAAGCTCTGAGTCTAAAGCTACCCTTTATAAGGTGATGCCAACTCACCAAAAAGGGCCGAAAATAAAATATGGAGAAGGGAGAATATTTTCCAGATCCTTTTAAAAGGGGTGGCAAGATCTTGAGGACACCAGTCGTGGATGCAGGTAGGTATGCGCGAATGAGTTCGTCGCCTAACGCTCCAGCACCGGAAGGAGCACGATCCTCTCCCCTAGATCTCAGCCGTGATTGCATAGAAATAGGGGTAAACATGGCAGCAAAAAGTCACAATGTGCAGAAAAACGATGCGTTGCTCATATTAAGTAATAAGCTGAGTAGCCTCGTTGAGATGATGGCACTTCCCAGACGCTCCATACATCAACCGATGAGAGACTTGGTGGATGAAATCGTGATATTATACGAGGAAGTGAAGTCGTTAAAAGGCAATGAAGGAGTGGCAAAGGAGTCCCGCAAATGTAAAGCCACTCAAACTTCTCCACCCTTTAAAAAGGTAAAAAATACTCCTAAAAGGTGCCTCGAAGACCCCTCGAAGACCCCTCGACTAGTGAGGTTAACCCGGCAAAACGACCCGGAGTTATCGAAGTGGCTACAAGCCAAAATAATGGCGAAGAGAAAACAATGGTGTCCTATAGAGATGCTTTGACTAACACTAACCAAACAGCTCCCGGTGATTGGATCGTGAAAAAAGGCAAAAAGTCGAATAAGGCTAAGCCAAACCCTAAACCGGTTAAACCGAATGCCATTGTTATCAAGAAGGTAGGCGACATTTCTTACAGCGATATGCTGAAAACAGTTAAAAGCAGTGCTGACTTAAATAAGCTTGGCGAGCAAGTCAAAAGAGTACGCAAAACTGCCAAAGGAGAAATGCTGATCGAACTCAATCATGTACACGAGGAAAATACAGAACTTTTTAAGAAGGGCGTGCAAAATCTGCTGGGAAATGAAGCGGAAATAAAAGCTCTATCCAAGTTAACCTCGATAGAGATTCATGATCTAGATGAGATCACCACAAAAGATGATATAGCTAAGGCTATATCTGAAACAATAACGTCGATTCAAACCTTCGACTTAACCTGGATCAAATCTCTCCGTAAAGGATACTCAGGAACACAAAAAGATTCGCTTTCGCTACCACAGCTCGTTGCGAAAAAGATTATAGTAGCTCAGAAAATTAAAATTGGGTTGTCAGTATGTCGCATTCGTGAAAAGACGACTCTGACCAGGTGTTACAGATGCCTGAATTTTGGTCATCAAGCGAGAGACTGCACAAATGAACACCGCAGTGGTTNAGTCTAAAGCTACCCTTTATAAGGTGATGCCAACTCACCAAAAAGGGCCGAAAATAAAATATGGAGAAGGGAGAATATTTTCCAGATCCTTTNGCAAAGATATGAAGTTGCTGCAGCTAAACTTAAACCACTGCGAAGCTGCCCAGCAGCTGCTCTGTCAGACAATTATTGAGGAAAGCATTGATGTAGCAATTCTAAGTGAACAGTACAAGAAACCTAACCAAGGTACTTGGATCTCTGATCATAAAAAGAAGGCCGCGATATGAGTTTGCGGAAAAAAAGGCATTAGTGGCAAACCTAGCAGTCATGAGTTTTTTGCTAAAACAAAGATCGACGGGATCTATATTTACATCTGCTATGCACCACCGAGCCTCAGTCAGCAGGAATTTGAATCGTTACTAGGCAGACTTGCNTGAAATCGTGATATTATACGAGGAAGTGAAGTCGTTAAAAGGCAATGAAGGAGTGGCAAAGGAGTCCCGCAANTTGCGCAAGATGCCACGATGTATTCTCCAAAAGTAATAGCTGGAGATTTCAATGCTTGGGCTTTAGAATGGGCCAGCAGTAGAACAAATAATCGAGGTCATGCCTTGCTAAGAGCATTTGCTTCGGTGGACCTGCTTCTGTTGAATACAGGCAACAGAAACACGAAAAGCGGCAGAGGCTCCATTATTGACTTAGCTTTCTGTAGTCAATCGCTGGCAACAAAAACCACGCGGAAGCTAAGCGATAGGTATACGCACAGCGACCACTTATCTATAATAATTGAAATAAAAAGTATAATTACAGTGTCTCTTCAAAACGTCCAAAGTGATGTAAGTAGTTAGTGCACAAAATCATTTGATATAAATATGTTTAAATTAGTAATTAGCGAAATAAGCAGCGTTATGAATATGCGGGGGAATGCAGAAATCTTCTCAGAAGCCCTCACTAAAGGTCTTATCAAGGCATGCGATTCTTCTATGAGTAGAAAGGTCCGCAGAAACGACCGGAGACCCGTATACTGGTGGACGGTTGAAATAGCGTCGTTACGGTCACAATGCAATAAAGCTAGAAGAAAATTCCAAAGAATAAGGTCGGATGAACTAAGGGATAGTTTTAAATCATTGCGAAAGAAATTAAAAGATGCTATAAAAACTAGCAAAAGATATTGTTTCAAGGAACTTTGTAATGAAATTGATGAGTATCCTTGGGGCGGCGCCTATAAAGTGGTAATAAAAAAGTTCAAAGCTAGCCAAATGCAGATGCCAACATGCCCGACGTTGTTAAAAGAAGTAGTCGAGACTCTTTTTCCGCGGACGGATCCCCAACCATTGCAGGCGTCAATACATGCTATGGCAAAAGGAGGAAATTGAAAGTGCGGCCAAACGATTAAAAAACAACAAGGTTCCCGGTCCTGATGGTATCCCAAATATTGCCATTAAAGTGGCAGTGGATACAACCCCATCAGCATTTTCGGAAGTTTTTAATAGATGCCTTCAAGACGTGATATTTCCGAATGGATGGAAAAGGCAGAGGCTGGTCCTACTCCCAAAGATTGGCAAACCGCGGTGGGAACCTAGCTCTTATAGACCCCTGTGCATGATTGATGCTTTGTTGTTGGAGCGTATCATCTGTAACCGTCTATGGGAGCATATTGATTCTACGCATTGTTTGTCTGATGCACAGTATGGTTTTCGAAAAGGTAGGTCAACAGTCGACGCAATACGTAGAGTCACTGACATAGCCGAAGAAGCAATAAAATGTAAACGCTAGAAAAACGGCTCAAAAGAATACTGCGCGGTAGTAACCCTAGATGTTAAGAAAGCGTTCAACTCGCTAGGCTGGCCGCATATTATTAGTACGCTGCAATCGATCAGCACCCCGGGATATTTGATAAACGTAATAAGTAGCTATCTATGTAATAGAGTTCTTTATTATAGTACTGATGCAGGTACGAAGGATTATGTCGTTACCAGAGGTGTTCCTCAAGGTCCCGTCCTCGGTCCGTTGCTTTGGATCATTGCTTACGATGGAGTCTTACGCCTCCCTGTTCCAAAAGGTGTTAAAATAATTGGCTATGCTGATGATATTGCGCTAGTTGTCGTAGCGAAATGGCTTAAGGATATTGGCTTGCAGCTAGCTATCCAGAAAACTGAAAGTGTACTTATAACAAGCCGGAAGAAGAAAGAAAGTACGACTTTGAATGTAAATGGGTATGTATTTGAGACGATCCCAGCAGTAAGATACTTAGGTGTGATGATAGAAGCTAGGTCTACAAAATTCAAACGGTTAGTAAGAAAGCGGCTACAGTCCACAGTTCGTTAGCTAGGTTAATGGCAAATGTAGGAGGTCCTAGTTAGAGTCGAAGGAAACTCTTGAGTAAAGTAACACAATCGGTTGTTATGTATGCGGCCCCTGTTTGGGGACATGCACTCAAACATAAATCGTACGCTAATAAGTTAAACTCGATTTTCCGGCTTAGTGCCCTACGTATATGTCGTGCTTTCCGGACAGTTTCGCATGATGCCGCCAGTGTGATTGCTGGTATAATGTCTGTTGATCAAATGGCTAGCGAGATCCAGCGCACCTACTTGACCTCCCGAACCAAAGGCAGAGCCCTCTCTAAGCACGAGATCGCGGCCGAACGCCAAAAAAGCCTCGCCCAATGGCAACAACGGTGGGAAGCGTCTTCGTCGGGTCGCTGGACCTTCAGACTCATCCCGAGCATCGAAGCCTGGCTGAGCAGATCACATGGCGAAGTAGATTTTTATATGTCCCAAATGTTGAGTGGGCATGGCTGTTTCAGACAGTACTTGTGCACGTATGGTCATGATGACACAATGGCTTGTGGTTCATGTGGAAATGTACCGGAAACTGCAGAGCATATATTCTTTGCATGCCCTTCTTTTTTCGCTAAAAGAAACAAATTAAAAGATTTGGTTCTGACTAGTCCGAGTCCTGAAAACTTGCTATCATACATGATAAATGACATTAAGGTCTGGGACGGAGTGAAATCTGTCAGTAAAGAAATAATGACTGAGCTTAGAGCAACGGAACAACGCCGCCGGATAGAGAGAGGCTTTCATCAGTGAAATAAATGAAGTAGTTGACATTAATTGCGTTTCACTCTTGTTTTTTACTCCACACGGAATCTCTTCACGAAGCACAGACGACAAAACGCTCCTGAACCCCTTATCACAAATGTGGATGGGGGAATACGGAAATGGCGTTATGGAGTGAGGCATTCTGTATGCCATGGCCCCTCTCTGATGAAATGCGAAAGCAGTCCCGGGAAGGTGGCTTCATCGGAGTTTCATACGGGCCACGTACGGACTACGTCCGTAAAAAAAAACAAAAAAAAAACACTTGTTTATGGTGGCGCCCGCATGTGGCACAGTGTTGGGAAATTAAATTGTTCCTTCAGTACGAAATCTATAAAAAAAACTTTTCGACTGTAAATTGCAACGACTTTTTAATTTGCTCATATATTTTCTTAGTACATACATACATAGATCCCCTTCAAGATCAATGATTTGATGGTATTCATGGGAAAGTTTATGTAGGTACATTTTACACTTTGAACATAAATGTGTATGCACATATTTTAAGGTACACTTCTTAACAAATACACTTTTTCAAGTTATTATGCATGGATAAAGGAGACATCTTTTTTGAATTCAGTACTAAGGTTTGACATTTTATTTTTGGTATTTCAAGTGCTTATCAAAACTTTACGACACTCACATATTGACAAGATTGGCCATTTATCTTAAAATTATTTAATTTTAATTATTTGTTTATAAAAATGCAGTTTATACTTTAATAAAACCCCAAGGTTCAATTTTTGCGCAACATTAAAAAATCAACAAACTTTCGTACAAATTTCGGGCTTTTAACTAGATTTCCTAGAAATACATGTTTTGAGAATGCCGTTTGTAGTCCGATCAATTTAAATGAAGTGCAAGTTTAAAATAGCTGCGACTTATGGTTGATTTTTAATATATATATATTTTTTTTAATGAAGGTGTTGCTCATTTTCTTCGTTAAAAAAACAATCGCGTTTAGATAATATGACACTGACGGCAAATTCCAGCTGCTTTAAACTTGCATTTTATTATACTAAAATTGAAATAGAAAGCTCGAAATTTTTACGAAAGTTTGTCGTTTTTTTTTAATGTTGTTCAAAGATTTAAACTTATTTTCATACAGTTTTTGTTAAGGAATTAACTATATTTTTATAAACAAATAACTAGAGTTAAAAATAGTAAAATAAATAGGCAATATATGAGTGTCGTGAAGTTATGATATTTAAGAACATAAAGAATTAACGATGACACTGTTTCTAACTATATGAAGCTGATTTCGACATTTTGTTTTAATAAGATTTAGTATCGAAAATATTCTTTCAAAACTTGCCTAGGAATGTGAGGTTGATAGCACACCTTTTGCTATGTTATAATGGTTATTTCAAAACCTTTTTTTCAAAACTTACAAAGGCAAAAACGAGAAGGCGAAGAGTAAAAGATAAAAAAAAACCCGCAGTGAATTTTCAGAGCTACGTATATATTTATAGTATTCATCACAAAATTGTACTAAAAAGTACTGCGTAGTAAACGAAATTGTATCAAAAAAGTACAATTGTACCAAAAATGCCAACACTGATGTAGCATAAAGCAGAACACAAATAATATTAAACTCATTGGCGCGTATTCATAGTCCAGCAACTAAGTCGAAACTAACAAAGTTGCAACCTTAAATTTAAGTACCAACTTAAATTTACCTCTATTCATAGTCGCATTTCAGACTTCTACTAAGTAGTTTCGACTTAGTTTACGATATAGCAAAACGAGTGTGAAAATATATCGATTTTTCTTTACGATATTTTGGAAAAATTACATTTTTATTAAATAATATCAAGTTTGATCATCCGTTTATGTAATTTTTATTTTCATTGCATGATTATGCAAAAGAATAAGGTATCATTTTCTTGTTAATTGTGTAAAATAGCCAGAACAACCGCAGTGATGTGAAGTCGATGTTTATCGAAAGCATGCTGTGAAACATACAAATAGTAGATATCTAAATGTTATGCACAAATTTACTTTAAAAGAACTAGCGTGAATCTGACTTATTATTTGAAAATTTATCTAAATTATTCCAATTATAAAATTGTGATGTAGCTTTATTCGAATTGTAATACGCATTTAATTTCATCTTCCGATTAAAATGGATCGATCTTTGTAAATTTTAATTGGAGATTATTCAATATTATCAAAATCACCCTCTACCAACTTAATTTTTACATATTTCGTCTGTTTTCCCCTTAATTTGATAAAATACTTCCTCCTAGTTACGACTTAGTTGTAGCTGCAGCCGAAACTAAATTTAAAGTTGGTACTTAGCCAGAAAAGTCGAAACTAAGGCGACTATGAATAGCTTTAGTTGTGACTTAGAATAGTTTCGACTTAGTTGAGTACTAAATATGACTATGAATATGCGCCATTGAAATTATTTTCAGCCTCTCACTCGACCAAATGAGTAAAATTCAGCTGGGTAGACTATACTCGATAGAGACAAAAATTGCCGTCACAAATAAGAGTTAGTATATTTTGAGTGTGTTCTTGTTTTTGTGGAAATTACTCTTAGTATTTTTTTGAATTAGTGTAAGTACTCATTTGCACTTATTGTTATGGATCATGAATAAGTACACTAATTTTATTAGTACTCAAAGCCGGTCTCTGTTGCATATGCACAAAATATACCACACAAATATTTGCGCAAATACTAACTTTTACAAATAGGAATCGAGTAAGAATCTTATTTGTACGAATTTGTATATGCGCAAATATTTTTGTGGTGTATTTTTCGCCATAGTCTTCTGTTCTATTTTCAGTGCAAGTTAAATTATTTTAATATCTATTGCAAAATTTTGTGCAGACAAGACCAAAAAGTACAAAATAAATAAAATAAAAAATACTTTTTAATATTTATACCACGCTTTTATAAATGGGCTAAAAAGGAGAAAATAATATTTCTCAGTCCCACAGAATTTGTTTTGATAACTTTTAATTTGGAAAAAGTCATTATAACCAATTTATGAGATTGGAAACGAAAAGCGTGGGGCGCATGTAATAGACTTGCATTGATATGAAAAGTAATATAGGGCTATTCGCTATTCGCTGCATAAGAGCTGACAACTTTATGCAATTGCAGAAATATGCCATGGATTGGGAGCGACCTTTATTAAACTGTCATGGTAAAACTTTTGCAAAACAATTTTTGTGCATCAGCTTTGGTTTTGTTTTTGAATTTAATCAGCTGATAGAAATGTCAACCAGAGTTGCAATGCGTAGCATTTTTATGCTATGGATTTTCGCTATTGCAAATTTGCCAAGCCATGACAAATGCAAATGCGTGTATTTTGTTTGTGTATTGCGAATAATTTGCAATACAAATTTGCAATGCCATGATGCTAGGCCATTTGCACCGGATCGCGAATAGCCCTTATATGTATGTATGTGGGTATATGAATAACGACCGCTTAAAATCGATCTCAAATTTATACTTTCGCTGTAGAAAGTTTAGGTCTATGTTATGTAGTTTGACTATTGTCAATTACATCTAGTGCTTTGTATTACATGCGCTCCACGTTTTTCGTTTTCAATCTAAAAAATTGTTTATAATGTCTTTTGCTAAAATTGCAAAACCAAAAGTTATCAAAACAAATTCTATGGGACTGAGAAATATTATTTTCTACTTTTTAGTCCATTTATAAGAGCGTGGTATATTAAAAAGTTTTTTTAATTATATTTTTTGGTTACAGTTTTGCAAAAATAATTTAATGAATATGCATGTGCAGATTACGAGCACACAATGGGCTAGCATTTTTTTTCAATATTCATCGCTATCTGGATGTTAATAGCTTTGTTCCAAACGCTTTCCGTACTGCTCCGGTAATTAGAGTGTAAAAATAAGTTACTCTCTCACAAGTGTCAAAAATACGTGCCGAAAGTGCCCAGAGCGTGAGGAACGCAAAAAAACCAAATTTCGTGCCCGGAATCAAAAAATCAGCTCTAAACAGGGATTTTATGCGTATTTATGTTACATGGCTAATAAAATTATCAAATACCTTCATTTCTGAAACTAAGTGCTATTTTCCATTTTTTTTATTTTACAAAATTTGTTTTTGGATGTAAGCAAACTAAAGCTTTTATTTCAAATTGACTTCTTGCACATTTCTGCCCGGAAAAAAAGTCCGGCTGTTTCGGGCACGAAGAAGAAGACATTTACGATCCAAAAATGCGAGGCATTCGCTCTCTATTACCCATTTTGCTAGGGTGAGGAACGCTTTCTGAGATCTTTGGGCACCCGCAGGATCCCGCGGGCTCGTGTGGAACAAACCTAATGTTGACTTCTTATTAAAATAATTTGTATCTATACCTCGGTGAATTGCATTTGACTTTCCTTTGAGTTTTGCTAAATTATATTCACAATCACGCTCTACAAATCTCTCAATATGTCCATCCTTTTATATGGCGCAGAAACTTGGACGACGTCGAACAAAGATGAGCAGGCTTTGGGAGCTTTCGAGAGAACTATTCTGCGCAATATCTACGGCCCTGTTTTCGTGGACGACGGGTGTCGGAGAAGATGGAATGACGAACTGTATGAGCTTTTTAACGACATGGACGTAGTTAAGCGCATAAAAATACAGCGATTGCGCTGGCTTGGACATGTTGTACGCATGGATGACGACGCCCCGGTGAAAAGATCCTTCGACTCCGCGCCCATGGGTGGACAACGAAAGTAAGGGCGCCCACGAATGCAATGGAATGACCAAGTGCAGAAGGACCTGTCCGCGCTCGGGATAACCAACTGGTGTAAATTCGCGCAGGAGAGAAGCAATTGGAGAAGCTTTTTGGCCTCGGCCCAAACCGTCAAACGGTTGTAGTGCCAAATAAGAAGGAGATATTCACAATGAAATACAATATGCTAAATAAAACAAAGATGTTCTTAGTTGTTGCGAATGACTTTATATAAAACCCCCCTTAAGAGAAATCCTGCGGCCGGCCCTGATATGCACTAACAATATTTTATGCACGGCACACAAAGCGAGAGTATGTACAACGACTAAGTTCTCTGTTGGTATGAATTGGTGTTGTGCTTAAATCTCTCATTGAGCCATTAAACAAATTTGTTATAACGAAATGAGTCTCAGCACTAAGAAGCACCAATAGTTCATTCGAATGATTTTAGTGATTTTAGTCTTTTATAGCAACAAAACATATACAAACATTAGCGAAATAACATGAAGGAAAAAATGTTGCATATACTCTTGAATTTGCCGTTAATTAGTTGTGGAAAAAATAATTTTTTCGTTCTTGTATTTTTTAGATATAAGGTGTTTTGCTAAATTTATATAAAGTTAGCGAAGAATCCCTCTAAGATAAGAGACTAGGCTTTATAGCCAAAATTTATAGTTTTTTGCCGTTATATAATATTGTTTTAAGTTTTATCTTACTATATCCGAACTGTGGATTTCGTTTACGAAGACGGAGCGAACATGACTTCTAAATTTAAGCGTATACTCGGTACCAGCAGGTAGGATGAATGGCGTAATAAACAGGTGAAGTAATAAAACAGCTTTCTTACTTTATTTCCTAAAATTAGGCTGCCTTATAGTCACATTTTGTAGGCAAATTTTCAAATAAGGCAGTGCCAAAATCTTTCTTCTCTCTCTAATATTACTTCACCTGGTATAATTCCACCATAGGTGGGGTGCATGCAATAACACCATACGCAATAATTCCCATTACTTGGACATTAAAAAGCAGTTTCAGAAGTGAACTAGTGTCATTTTATTATTATTCTTTTTTCTAAACGGTTATAATGCCATCAATTCATATTTGCTAGAAGAAGGGAGGGGGCAGCTGAAAAATTAACATCCCTAATCCATACGTATGTATGTACATTTGTACGTAAATGTTTTTACGTATGTTAAGCTAGCCAATACGCATTTGTGTATTTATGTGCCGACGAAGAGTCTACGCGCGTAAATATTACCTTGTTTATACCGAAATATAAAGCGCTTTGACCCAGTTCGCTGTGGTTCAAAACGGAGGCATAAACCAAGTTTCAATACAATCAGAAGTTTGAAAATGTATTGACGCGAATTTGTTTTCAAATCGCTTCTTTATTTCTCACTTCAGTTATAAAACAGGTATAAACACATCATTAATTTGACGCGATGAGGAAAAAGGCAGATTTTCTTTATACAGCCCGTTTTAAATTTGAATCCTTTACCTTGAATTCTTGTTCGCTTCCATTTCGGTCCACCGCGCAAATTAATTATTAGATAAATATCGAATAAAAATAACCATATTTGTCTACTTTTTAATACGGTTTCCGCGAGTGCGCTAAAATGACACCGGTATAAACGCTTGAAAGAAAAATGTGTGGAGTCAAATCGGTTTTGTTAATACGGTTTGTTATGGGTTGCTGTCAGTTCGCCGCACAAAATAGCAATACATACTTTATTCTTCGGCGTATAACGCACCCGGTAGCGTGCCAGAAATTTCACCATCTAATAATTTTTCTAGAGCGTACGGCAACGCCAAAACTACGTGGAAGGTCTGCCATTTTGACGATAGCTGTGTTTCCTTGCGGACAGATGTCACTGATTGTCACTAGTTCCTGCAGGTCTGCTTGGTCCAGCGGAGGTTAGTGATGGTTTGTGACAGTTGTCTGTAACTGCCCGTATTCACAGGATGGAACTTATAACTTGACACATGTGGTAGAATGTAGAGAGCAATATATGTCAGGGCTTGTATCTTGCTATCTATTGCGGTAACATTCTGGCGGAAACATTATCGATATTCCGATACAGGGCCTGTGCCAATCGGTAACTTTTTCTTCACGGTGAGACGGTGTGGAAAAATTTCTATGGTGTACAAATTAATTGAATTTTGCTGTGCCAAACGCAAAGTAAAATTTTGACAGTGAAAAAACCACAGAAACGCTCGTGCGAAAGCTCTATCTTTATGTGTTGCTGAAATTGTCAAAATTTGCATCTATTTTATGACTTGAAAGTAGCTTACGTTTTCTGTGGGTTTTATCAGCTTTCCACTCTTTATCACCGCCAACAATATTATGTGTATACACATTTACAAACTGTCAAATTTTACCTAGCCCCATGAGCTAAGTAGAATTCTGACGAAAAAGGTCAAATTTTTATTCTGATCCGTTAGAATTTCGTGTTCGATATTTCTTCGCTCCTAACTTCTGTATCTCTGAGGATGTTTAGTAAAGCTAAACCATTTCATCTTTGTTACCCAGATTTACTTCGTACATATAATTTATGCTGAAAAGGAGCATTCACTGAAAGCAACTCTCTCATAAAGGTTTGCGTCTATCTGCAAGAATCGGTATACATTTAGGTGTACTGATTTATTGCCATCATTAAGAGCGTCTCTGCTCCGCAGGTAAATTGAAAAACTTCCTGTAAGGAAACCTAATAAGGGTATTTATCGGGTTGTACAGATTGTTTGAAAAGAAAAGAGCCATTTCTGAAAATAAGTCGCCTAAAATCGCCAATGTTTTTTTTTATACCATTCATGAAATCGGCTTACATTTTTTTTTATTTTAAATAAGATCTTGTTATAACATTGTTTTTAAAGCCAAAATCGAGTGTAATGCTTTCAGAGTAATAAAAAATAACACAAATCACTTATATGATAGCGATGTACAAACAACTCTTAAAAATATTCACACTTTTAAAAAATATTTGTATTAACATATCTCCCAATAGAACTGCGCTATTAATAAATTTATTATAACTCATATTAATTGATTAATCACACAATCCGCTTTTAAGCGCTCGGCGCTAAAAGTAAAATAGAAGCTATCATAAGGCGAGATCAGCTATTTCCTCAAATTAAATTGAAAATTTCACACTCAGCGGGAGTTGTCACAAAAGGTGGTTTAATATTTGCAAATGTTCGATATGCTGCAACAAAATCGATAATAATAAAAAGTATTGCCACATCTAAATTATAGCTCTAACTCCATCATCTATTTATCACGTGTTTCGACGTATTTACATGATAGCGCACAAAAAATTGTGTTGAGTGAAAAAATCGCCAAAGGCGATTTCCTCAATATTTACGCGCAACTATCCACAAGTAATTTTTAGCGATCCAATGATCGGATCTAAACCAGATTAGTATGGGACCTACGGTTGCCAGACGTACTGATTTTATCAGTACAGTACTGGTTTTTCAACTCTTGTACTGATTTTATTAATTTCTTCAATCAGTACGCTAATGTCCTGATTTTTTAAAATTTGTACTGATATGTACTGAATTTTCAATTCAAACAAAATTCTTTAGGATTTTTTTAAGCTTAAATTATTTAAAAAGAAGGCTGACGTTGTTTTGTCGGGTGTTGTTAGTTATCTCGAAAAAATTTTTATTTTAGTAATAAAAAATTTGAATATTCGAATTTCTTATGCCTACAACTAACAATTATTTTTTCTCAATTTATAAACATTGTAAAAGAGTTTTGCATACAAGACATAGGGTTAGATACTCTTTTTACCGAATTAATTTTGCGTAGTTGAAAAAATTGTATTTCCACAGTTTTAACAAATACGTACTTTTTTTTTCAATACCACACTCAAACGAGCAACTGAGAGGATCTTGAGTATAAAGTTTGCTTCCTGGTAGAGCTGTCAAACTATCGGTAGTGGGGCCACTCGATAGTTTGCGATAGTTTAGCTGTACTATCGATACTATCGAAACCTTTTACTATGTATATATTAAGCATATTTTCTTTTATTTATATAAGTGTACAGTAATCAATTCTCAAAAAAATTACAAAGAACATGATCGGCTCTATTATGGTTGTCGAGGTCGATGTCGATCTAATTTTTTCATAAAAAAATAGGGCCGAATATTATTTTCAAAAACTCAAAACAAATTTTTATTATTTCATCAAGAAACTTAGTTTTAAACTTGTGTAATTATGTATGTATACTAGGGTGGCCCTTAAAAATGAAATTTTAAGTCTCACCCTCAGTTGCTAATACAACGTCCCGATTGGAGACGGTTAAGGCGTGTCGCACAGGGGCCAAAGTTCAGATTCCTCTATGGAGACTCAAAAAATTTAAATTAATTTTTTTTTCATCTAATACCTAAAATCAATACTACTGTAGACGCAGATATCACGTATAAATTTTGGTCCCGATTGGAGTCGGTTAAGGCGTGTTGCACAGGGGTTAAAGTTCAGATTCCCCTATGGAGACTCAAAAATGTTAAATTAATTTTTTTTTTTATCTTACCCTACTCAAATCGGGACCAAAATTTATATGTGACATCTTCGACGTTAGTAGTATCGATTTTGGGTATTAGATGAAAAAATATTAATTTTAATTTTTTGAGTCTCCATAGAGGAATCTGAACTTTGGCCCCTGTGCGACACGCCTAAACCGTCTCCGATCGGGACCAAAATTTTTGTGTGATATTTTTGACTATATTAGCATCTATGTGGGGGTTGACGTTTAGGAAATCTGATGTCATAATGTACTTAATACATTTAAGGACCACCCTAATGTATACATATCATTAGAAATCCATTTTTTTATATAACATAAAATAATCAATGTTTCAAACACGAAAAATATTTGGCAAATATAAGGCTGGAAAATATTGACATATTTTCACGCAAAACATAGAAAACATGTTATTTTATTATCTAAATACTTACCCGTTTAATAAATTTATTAGCCACAAAAATTGTCACCGCTTGGAAAATGGCTCAAAACTAAGAGTGGTAATTTTTCGATAGTATCATAGTGTTAAAAACTATCGATAGTAGACCGAAACCCAAAACCATCGATACTATCGATAGTGCCATCGATAGTTTGACAGCTCTACTTCCTGGCGCAAAGAGAGAAACCGGCTTCTAATTGAATTTTTTGAAAGTGAACTTCAAATTAAAATTAATTTCAAAATGAAATGTATAGAATTCTTTGACTATTTAAACACTGAAAATGGAAATGATCTCATTGTCGCTATTCAAAAATGTAATAAATATACACTGCCGGAACAAAGTATTGACACAGCAAATTTTTCACAATGTACGCAACAATTTTCATTCTAATATATTTCCGCTAATTTTGTATAAAAATATGGTTCATTCTACAACAAAAAGCATAAAAATATAATTCCTAAACTTTGTGCAAAGCTCGCGAAAATTCAGCAAATTTTCATGAAAATTTTCAACTTTTTAATCAGATTTTTTAGAATTGTTTTGAGTGTGCAGATTTGTAGCCCAATCAATTCTGCAAGTTTTAATTAGCTAGGATTTACCGTTGATTTTTGGCAATTTTTTTCACGCAGTTTTTTTTCGAAAATACTTAATATGGAAAAAATGCAAAACACCTTCAACATAAAAAATTCTCAAAACTCAACGCGATTTTTGACTAACTCCAAACTTGCATTTTTTTACTAGAATTTAATGATTAAAAAGTTGAAAATTTTCATGAAAATTTGCTGAATTTTCGCGAGCTTTGCACAAAGTTTAGTTTATATTAGAATGAAAATTGTTGCATATATTGTGAAAAATTTGCTGTGCCAATACTTTGTTCCGGCAGTGTATATAAAATAAATTATTGGCTCCTGAGTACAATAAAGTATACACTCATGTTAAAATGAATAACACTTATTTTTTATGAACTATATTTTATTTATATACCAAAATATTGTTAAAAACAAGTACTCTGGCGTTTTTAAGTATTATATACAGGGTGTGAAAATGCTGTAATTTTTGAATTTAATTTGCTTTTGCTGTGCTTTGACTTCGGTATTTATGATATCGAAAGCAAAGCAACAGCAATTCAGAAAAAGCAAATGCATTGGCTGCCGTTTTGCTGTGAAATTTAGAAAGCAATCAGACAGTTCAAAAGTAATTTGTGGAAGCACAACGACAGGGAAGCAACACAAAGCAATAGAAATATGACTATAACTTAGCTGCGATGCATAAAATTAGCAGTAATAGAAGATGTTATATGTATGCATGCACAAATACACTACCCTGTAGTTCTACTGGTGACAAGAGACGACCACAAGCTAAAGATTCCATACATTACTGATTGTACGGCAACCCGCTAGCGAAAGGTCATGCCACGCGTAGCGCTCGGAAGGTTCCAATGACACTGCCATATTAAATTCGTTAGGAAAAGGAAATCGTATCACAAATTTTGTGGCTAGGACTCACTCCTAGCGAGTCAGCTAAATCATATACAAGTTATGTATGTATATACATATGTAGATATACACCATGCTGCAAAACTTCATGTGCACAGCACAGTCAAGCAGCAGCACAGCAAAAGCACAATAATAGTAAATCGAAAGCAATTTAAACTAGCGATAAAAAGATTACAATTTTCAAAATCACAGCAAAAGCGAAGCCGTTCGAATGAAAATCAAAAATTTCAAAGCGAAGCAAAAGAAAAAATAATAGTGCTGTTGCTACTGTGCTCACAGTTTTTCAAACCCTGATTATATGTTACTTACATTCATAATTTTGCTTTGAATAAAAATGTACTGAAAAGTACTGATTTTTTTAGCATGAAAAAGTCTAACGTACTGATTTCGCGCATAAAAAATCTGGCAACCCTAATGGGACCCACTCTGAGACACTACCTTTCCGATGCAATTATCGAAATCGGTTGACGTGGTCCAAAGTTATGCGGTAACATACATTAAAAAAAATATTTATATATTCCGACGAACTGATAACCTCCTCCTTTTTTGGAAGTCGGTTAAAAATTCGCCAAATTAGCGCTAAATCGCCCAATCTGGACACTCTGGTATTTATTACACGTTATAAATGCATTATAAGTAAACTTTGTAAATCAACTGTCAAAATTTGTATGGAAACTCGTTTACAAGTTTCTGATAAATTTCTCTAACGGTTTCAGCGAACAATCTTGGTAAACTGAAGCTAATGCAAATCTGTCGCGAAGTGTAAGCAAAAAGAGAGTATGGGGCGTTCATGTAACAGATATTAATTTATATATCGGTACTGAAAAGATGAAGTATAAGCATAGCACCTTAATTTGAAGTTTAGAAAACTACCTTTGACACATTTTAACAGATTACAATTGAAATTTCTAATTACGTTTTGTCGAAGGCGCAAATTTAAAGGTAGCATCCGGTGCCCACGGATTTTCAAGTCATTCATAATTTCCGTTATCGCTTAATTTACGACGACAAAAATTTGGCACACCATTAAACGGAAGATGGGCGAACATTAATATTTAATTCGGTCGCAGGGAATGTAAAACTGGATTTTGGGAACGCAGAGGGTTGTAAAATTACCGGCGTCTTGAAAACAATGGTGGTCAAAACATTTTAAAACTTAGAGAAGTGACCATTTTTAGGCCTTAATCAAACTATGCCTAATCGTCAGTATTGGTAATAGTATTAGTAGTAAAATTCCAATAGGATTTTTCCCTATCTCATCATTATACAGGGTGTCCCAGAAGTAACGTGCCAAACTTTAGGGCAAGGTAGGTGGGGGGGTGAGCTCACTGATAAACAAAAAATTTTCAGGTAAAAGTGTCACCGTTTTTGAAATATTTACATTTTTTCGAATTTAAAAAAAACGTGCCTTTTCATGTGTTTTCTTTAACTGCAACTACAAACCGGGCAATACTTAGTAAATTTTTTATGTAAAATACTTCCAGATAGTTGCCTCTCCATACTCAAATGCAATGTAGTTAAAATAAATTAAGGAACCATCATAAAATTAGGACTATTTCTGGATTTTTAACTTTTTGATATTTTCTTCCCCAACTTTGACTATCTCGGGTGAAAAAAAAATGTACTGAGCTATAACTTTACATTACATAAAAAAATTGCTCATTTAATAAAGATTTCAGAAAGGTGCCACACTTACTGTTTTGAATAGAAAAAAAAAAGTAATAGCCGCTTTTGTGGGTAAAGGACTGAGACACGCTAGAATGTATTTAATAGATTTAAATTGAATTTGCTCTTGTTACCGTCAAATGACATGCTAAATAGTACAAAGGTACATTATTACTTGCTCCTGACATTATTTTATGTTACTTACCGGAATTAGTGAAAGTGGATTTTGTGAAATTGGACCCTTCGAACATTGTGTTATTAATACTATGACAGAGAACACGCAGTATACGTCGCATGAATATGCGGATATTCACCTAATTTACGGTGAAGCTTGCTGTAATGCCAGAGCTGCTCAAAGACTCTATGCAGAGCGATACCCCAATCGTCGACATCCGGGTCGAGAAGTATTCGCCCGGACCCATAGAGAAATATATGAAGGTAAGTGATTTTTACACCTTTCTTGTTTGCTTGCTTGTTAACTATCATTTTTCACTTTTTTAAGGTCGCATACCTGGAAGGCGTGGCGGCGAAACAGGACGTCCTGCAACGGTAGATGTTGAAGCTGTGTTAGAGGAAGTGGAACTAGCTCCATCGACTTCAGTGAGAATGATGGAAAGACGGACGGGAATACCAAAAACTACAGTTCACAAAGCTTTAAAAGACCATCGATTTCATCCCTACCACATTCAACGTGTTCAGGCTCTACAGGAAAGAGATTACCTGTCGAGGGTTAGATTTTGCCGTGAAATGTTGCGAATGCATGAATCAGACCCCAACTTTTTTAATAAAATAATTTGGAGCGATGAATCATCATGCAAACGTGATGGTTATTTTAATTTACATAACCTTCACAGTTGGCAGATATACAATCCTCACGAAATGAGAGAAGATCGTTCGCAGTACCGGTACAAAATAAATTTATGGTGCGGTATTTTTAATTGTCAGATATTGGGACCTGTGGAACTGCCGCCAACGCTCAACTCTCACAGTTATTTAGAGTTCCTTCAGGAACGGCTTCCAACTCTTTTGGAAGATGTACCCTTAAACCTGCGGCGAAGACTATGGCTGCAAAATGACGGGTGCCCTGCTCACTACGGGCGTGAAGTAAGAGCTCATTTAGACGAAACTTATCCTCGCCGATGGATTGGACGATACGGGCCAATCACGTGGCCCGCTAGATCGCCAGACCTGAATCCATTAGATTTTTTCTACTGGGGCTGTCTTAAGGACAAAATTTATTCAAAAACAATTCAAAACGAAGAGCATTTGCGGGAACAAATAAATGGAGCTGCTGCTGAGATAGCCCAATTGAGTTTAAGATCTCTAAAAGCGTCTTTTCTTAAAAGGTGCCGAGCTTGTATTAGAGTAGAAGGTCGCCAATTTGAGCATATTTTATCAATAAATGAATAAATTTCTCTTCAAACGACTCATGTATATTTTATTTCACGTGAATCCATGCTTCACAAAAAATATTGATAGATATAGCCCTTGTTATAGACTCTAGTCCGAATTCCGGTAAGTAACACAAAATAATGTCAGGAGCAGGTAATAATGTACCTTTGTACTATTTAGCATGTCATTTGACGGTAACAAGAGCAAATTCAATTTAAATCTATTAAATACATTCTAGCGTGTCTCAGTCCTTTACCCACAAAAGCGGCTATAACTTTTTTTTTTTTTTTCAAAACAGTAAGTGTGGCACCTTTCTGAAATCTTTATTAAATGAGCAATTTTTTTATGTAATGTAAAGTTATAGCTCAGTACATTTTTTTTTCACCCGAGATAGTCAAAGTTGGGGAAGAAAATATCAAAAAGTTAAAAATCCAGAAATAGTCCTAATTTTATGATGGTTCCTTAATTTATTTTAACTACATTGCATTTGAGTATGGAGAGGCAACTATCTGGAAGTATTTTACATAAAAAATTTACTAAGTATTGCCCGGTTTGTAGTTGCAGTTAAAGAAAACACATGAAAAGGCACGATTTTTTTTAAATTCGAAAAAATGTAAATATTTCAAAAACGGTGACACTTTTACCTGAAAATTTTTTGTTTATCAGTGAGCTCACCCCCCCACCTACCTTGCCCTAAAGTTTGGCACGTTACTTCTGGGACACCCTGTATACTCGCAACTGTGGGAATCGGTGACTGAAATAGAGATAGGCATGGGACTAATATTTAATCCCGATCCCGCCCATCCCGAAATTTAATTTTTAAGTCCCGAACAAGCCCATCCCGACGTTTTTCAGAGTTGTTCCGCGAGTCCCGAAATCTATCACTAAGAAACATTCACATGTCTTTCAAATTAATTTTAAATAATAAAAAAAACATTATGAAAGATCTAGCATCTTCCGATTATTTTGTTTTGCTTTGCTGTTCGTTTTCTTCTGAGTAAAACATAAAGAAGTGCATATTTCACACATATATTTTAAGGAAGACTTCTTGAATTTGCGGAGATTGCGGTCATGCCCCGCCCGCAAAATTTTCACAGACCTTCCCGAAACCGTCCATCCCGCTCAATTTGAAGTCAGTACCGTGGCTCCCGCGGTTCCCGATATCCCGCGCCCATCTCTACTCTGAAATTAGGTTCACTAGGGTTCCAGCGTCGGAGCGTTAGAATTTTTTCGCTACTTGATACTCGTCAGGTGAATTTTTAGCTATCACTTTAGTTTCGGAAAATTCGGCAGTCGGAGGCAGAATTTTTCGGTTTTAAATAATTCGTTATTTTTACAGAATGCATTCGGAACGTAGCACTTTTTATTTTGGTGATTCATGCACATTGAAAATACACTTTTTCTACCAAAGAGGTAAATTAAGTTTATCTCAAAATATGAATTAGTAACACCACGTTCACGTTGAAACTCTAAATGATACTGAACATGCAAAATGTTGAAAGAAGCATTTTGATTTTTATCCTTTCGGAATCTTTAAAAGACTTAAAAATCAAACCAAAGAAATGCGTGTGTATATATATCGAATTTCGAAGCGGTGTTCTGAATGTCAATACGATGTGTTTATTGTACACAACCTTGTATTCATTCACATTTGTTTGTCCTTAATCTGCAGATTTTCACAACTAGTTGAAAATTCATTCACAGTTTTACAACGCTCTGCGTTTCGAAATCTAGTTTTACATTCCCTGCGACCGAAATCCATATTCACGTTCGTCCAGGTTCCGTTTAATGATGTGACAAATTTTTGTCGTCGTAAACTAAGCGATAACGGAAATTATGAACTCCTTGATAATCCGTGGGCACCGGATGCTACCTTTTCATTTCCGCCTTCGACCAAACGTAATTTGAAATTTCAATTGTCCTCTGTTAAAATGTGTCAAAGGTAATTTTATAAACTTCAAATTAAGATGCTATGCTTATACTTCATCTTTTCAGTACCGATATTTAAATTAATATCTGTTACATGAACGCCCCATGCTCTCTTTTCGTTTACACTTCGCGACAGAGTTGCATAGGTTTCAGTTTGTTAAGATTGTTCGCTGAAACCGTTAGAAAACAATAGTGTACATACAGACGAGCCATCAACGACATTCATAGAGAGTCAGTTACTACCTACCTCGACTCTCGACCTATGAATGCCGTAATACGAGCCCAATCACCACCTGTAGAAGAGATGGAGCTTCAACTGCCACGAGATACCCGCGTTACCCTGGCTCAATTACGGTCTGGATAGTGTAGCCGCCTTAACAGCTACCTGTCCAGACTCGACCCCAATATCCCCAATGAGTGCCCGGCTTGTGGAGAGTCCCCCCACGACACCAACCACCTCTTTACATGCCAGCTCAATCCGACTCAACTAACACCCCTCTCCCTCTGGTCCGAACCCATCGAAACAGCTCGTTTCCTGGGCCTCCCGTTAGTTGGGCTTGACCAAAATGATTGAACGTAGACCCGAAAAAGGCGGGGCTTAGTAGTGCCGCTACAACAACAACAATAACAACAATAGTGTCTTGGTTTTCACAACTAACAAAATGAAAATACAATTTTCCGAGGGCATTTCGGGGGGAGCGGGTTGTGGTGAGGGCTTGAACCCCCAAAACTCCTACCAGCTTTCGCCCCTGACCTAGATTTTTCTGATATTAAGTCAGCTCGAATTTTCAAAGGCACTTTTTTACATTAAGTATTCACAAAAACACTTTTCCATAAAACATTTCTGATTCTATTGTTAATTAGTTAGCTGGTATTATTATTAGCGGCGATAATTACTTACTATTTAACAAAGTTCGCAATAACAAAAGTTTGATAAGCGTTTCGTTGTCAAGCAGTTCTCGGTGGATGTAGCACCAGCTTTTGGAAAAAGGGCTAATCAGGCACCGAGGTACCGAGGTTTTCGAAAGTCCATAATGATTTGGGTAACCAGTTTTCATTTCCTCCCAAGCGTCGATGCTATTCCACTTTAGTTCTAGGACTTGACAATTGAAATAAAACCTAATTTCATTTCGCAAGAACTTAATTACTAAGACCAAAGCTAACGGATCTTTGAAATGAATTTTTTGTGAACCTCTGGTCGAGTGAAGCTGATGCAGCTAGCAAAAAAGAATGTTCGATGGGTGGACAACTACAGACTTCATATTTCTTGAAAATATTTTTACGATTATTTTACAACTAATCGATTAATGAAACACAAAACTACGACATAATTAAATCGTGAATTGGACAAAAATAATCGAATAATTTAATCAAATGATTAATCGCTGCCATCCCTATACGTAGGCATTTGAGAGATTGCACTTCAAGAGTTCAATTGTTATATTCCTAAACCTGATAATGTCTTGCAGCATTGAACACTGGCCCAGAGTTAAGTAACCCGACGGATTTCTAAATTAAGTAGGCACCACTCTCCCTTTCTTGACGTTTGCTTATATTTCTTATTAGAATTTGAATATAATATTTCAAATACTTACATACATACATACATACACCGTCAATCAGAAGTGAGTGCATGGTGTTTTTTGTTTAATATTTGCAATGTTCCTCAACTTAAATTTTTTTTGTTATTTTTTACAAAAATATTGTGCATACTTTAATCAAAACCAAACAAGTCGAACTTTCAAACTTTATACAGAACTTAGCAAAATTCAACAAATTTTCGTTTAAATTTTGAACTTTTGATTTTATCTGAATTTTTAGAAAAATTTTCAGCACGCAGGTAGATCGGATTTTTAGTTCTTTTGAAACAAGTACAAGTTTTAAGCGGCTAAAGCATGGACCATGTTTTTATAAAAAAATAACAACAAAATTTTAACTTGAAAAGCATTGCAAATATTAAACAAAAAACACCATGCACTCAGTTTTGATTGCCAATGTAGGTACAAATTGTAAATTGGCCAGCGGCACTTCTGACAGTTTTCTTAATTGAATGGACCACTAACACGGTTGGTGAATTTCAATCGCATATATTTTTTACGCCAGACTGACAGAAACCTCGAAAGTGATGGCGGAAAATGAAAACGTGAATATGTATGTATGTATGTATGTACATATGTTTCCAAGAATGTTTTTGAAATCTCAGTTTATTTTTTCTTGTTACTGACAGAATTGACATATGTAGAGTTAGCAAGTTAACCATAAAAAATTGGTGGGCTAAATATTTAACGATTTAACTCTAATATTACTCCTAGCCATTGATTGTGCAAGCTAATTTATCAATTTAACCGGCAAACTTCGAGTTAAGAAGATAACCTATATAGTAAATTATACTAGCAAAATTTTTCAACATGTGTAATCTGTAAGAATATTTTGTTCCTTGACAACTACTGAAATACAAATAAATAAATAGTGTAACCAAATCATATGTTGAGAGAACCATCCCAGCAAAAAACACTATTACCACAGAAACGAAAGTGGAAACGGGCTAGGCGATGGGAATCGCTTACCCTTTCGCTTCAAGAAGGCATTATTTTAACATGCGCATGTCATTGGCGGTAAGCCCTTTCCCACAGCATTACCTTCAAACGAAGGGAGAACGCATGGATAAATTTATTATTTATATTAAATTGAAATCAGAAAATGTCTTAAAAGATTAAAATGAATTACAATTTTTATAAATCAGTACATATATGCATATTTAATTAAGCTTATAATTATATTTCCTCACTCTTGTTCTTCACTTCATTGACTGACTTCAACTTCGCTGCAAATTGAACAAAGCAAAACACGATTTTTATGCGAGCCAAATTTCCACAGAAAGAAACGGTAGAAAAAGAATTTTTGGATATTCATTTTTTTTCTGCTTACTACGATGCAGCATTCTAATTTGCATTCCCCGAAATGAAGCAAAGAAGCGAAAAAAAATATTGTAGGACGTTCTGCTTTGCATTCCCTGAAATGAAGCAAAGAAGCGAAACAAATAAAATATTGTAGGACATTCTACTTTGCATTCCCCAAAATGAAGCAAAGAAGCGAATTAAAAAAGAAATATTATAGGACATTCTACTTTGCATTACCGGCAATGCCTAAAAGAAGCGAAAAAATTCTAAGGCATTATAACGCTATACCTTCTAGAACACGTTACCACTAAAAGCGATTACCGATTTTTTGCTGGGATATTTAGTTGACGTAACTGAACTCTCTTCTCAATGTGGAGATATATATTTTAAATTTGAATGATGCTATGTTCACGGAATAGGTTTGTTCCAAACGAGCACGCGGGTACCAGTGATCGGACTTTCAAAAAATTCTGTGTGGTAGAATCTGGAAAAAATGTGGTCGATTTCAAAACACTGTGGTAGATGTCTGGGTTTGGGTCAAGCTTTGTACAAAAATTTAAAAAAAATTGCAAAGTTTCACCTAAATTGCAAACATTTTAATTAGACTCTAAAAAAAATTTAATTTTAATATAATAAAGAGCAAGATTGAAGTTGCAAAAAATTGCGTTGAATTTTCGTAATTTTTTTCCTTGGCAGTGTAAAGCAGTTCGTTCCATATCGAGATATTTTTCGAACATATTTTAAGAAATTTCTGCAACCTTGTGGAGCGCTGCCAGCTTTTTGTAGCGAACAAATGTGGCACGTTCCAGAAACAGGTAATTGGGATTTGACGATTTTGACAATTCTCAAGTAAAAGTAAACAACGCCTCATAAACTTTAGATGCGCTTAAATTTGCTAATACTTTCACAAGAAACGAGGTTTTTTAACATCATATGTTTTTCAATTTAACATAATAAAACCACGTTTTCTGTCGAAAAATTTATTACTGAGAAAATTTACTATTTTACAGTTTATTTTATCCACCCATTCGGCTCTGTTTACTTTGACTTGAGAAATTTCATCGTCGCGGGGAATGCGGAATCTTGTATTATATCATTCTTGTTACCAAAAAGTGTTAAGTGTTGGGCAAATTTTGCTCTTAAAATTAAGAAAATTAAGTGGAGCAAGAACAAAACTACGCAAAAACGCGAATATGTGGTAGATTTCAGACCTTGAGTGGTAGATGATCAAAAAAGTGGCAGATCTACCAATGTGGTAGAAGTCCGATCACTGGCGGGTACCCGCGGGTGCCCAAAACAGCCCATAAAGCGTTCCTCACGCTAGAAAAATGGGTAATAGAGAGCGAATAAGTTCCTTTTTTGGGTCGTAAATGTCTTCTTCTTTGTGCAATTTGAAATAACAGCTGTTGTTTAAATCCGAAAGCAAATTTTATAAAACACAAAAGTGGAAAATACCACAGAACTTTCAGAAAATGTAGTTATTTGGTAATTTTATTAGCCATATAAGACAAAGACACGTAAAATCATTGTTTAGAGCTTATTTGTTGATTCCGGGCATGAAATGTGATTTTTTGCGTTCCTAATGCTCTGGGCACTTTTGGCACGTGTTGACACATTTTTTACACTTGTGATAGAGTAACTTTTTTTTCGCTCAACTACCGAAGCAGCCCGAAAAGCGTGTGGAACAAAGCTAATATCTACATAGAGTTTTAAAGAGTTTCGCCCGCGGGCGCTGTTCTGAGCTTCATTGATATATGTACATATGTATGTCAGTACTGGATAACGTGTTCAAATGTTTTACCGATTATTTATAAATTTGTGACCATGTAATTCCTCCAAGAGTGCAGCAAGTATATCATCGATGAATTTATCTTCCGTAGTATAATTATTACACATATTTGCTTCCACCACAAAAACGATGTCGCTGCTATGAGGCCCAGGGTACGAATTGTACTCTAGAAATGTACTTTCTGGCACAAACGTACCATTATCAATCTCGCAACTGTAAAAAACGAAAGCATAAATAAATATGTGCATAAACATATATTTGGAAAGTATAAAATATTTTCTAAGAATAACTTACTTTCTTGAGATTTTATGCAGATACATATACATTACTAGAGCTCGGATTTTTATGCAAATTGAATATGCAAGTGGTATGAAAAATATTTTAAAAAAGTTTATAAAATCTACATATGTAGTTAGATATGCTAAAAAAATATATTTATGCAACAATTTAAATAACACCTAAGAAACAAAACCGAAGTCATTTGCACTTGTGTCAATGTTCTTAAGATTTCAGAGAAAATTAAACAGATTTTGTTAAACGCATATCTTCAAATTGATGAACAACTTGTATTTAGTTAACTCTTTAAACTACTTTAGTAGTGTCTGTGGAAAATCATCCGCATTTGCGGCAGGAGAACGGGTTCTGGAGGCCCCAGCCATTGCCAAATCCCCAGCATCATAGACCATGAGCGCATCTTGGAAGAGAGTGTGGAGGTAACGAATCCCCTCTTCTTCAGAGACGGAAGAGGACCAATCTCTTGGAAGGGATGTAGACCGAGAAGCAGCTCGCTCCCAACGACCCTCCAATGACGGGGTTGGTCCTCTTCCACAAACCCAGAAAAAGTGGCGAAAAAGAAAGTATCGGAGAGCGAAACTCAAGCAGAGGAAACCCTCTTTTGTGGCTGACCGAACTCGTCCTGTCGATGCATTCTCTAAGCGGCCCAGGTCTACGGAGGTTACTCCAGAAGCCAGTGGGACCTTGGTGGATTCACCGACATCCAAATTTGCTGGCGGACGTTGCAAGAGAATAAAAACTGCGGTGACACCTACCAATGCCTGCCCCAATGCCACTTCGAGTCATAGTGTGGCGGGTACTAGTGGGGCATTGCCCAATCCCGATCAGCCAGATAGACCTCTGGCGCCACGAAACCCTTATCTCAAACCATGGGTAGAAGTGATGAAATGGGTCAGTCGAGGCAGAACCGCCCTCGCTATGCCCCCGAAGCATCGAAGCCTTCCAACTACGTCTGGAGGTCTGGGGGCCCGCCCAACTTATTATGAGCCCGTAAAAGGCTATCCGCTCATTGCCGAAATGGAGAGGGGTTGGCGTATTAGATTAAGCAGATGACTACTAATCCGGGCCGTCATTGCCCCCGGCACTGTAGCCAATGCCCGTTCAAAAGATAGGGATGGAACCATTGTGGTGAAATGCCTTTCCCACGCTAACTGGGATTATCTCAAGCTCGAGGGGCAAAGAATGCCGCGCACAGGGGGAATAGGCCTCACTGTTTACAGTACCAATTACAAATGGGAGAGCGAATTAGGTGCCGTGGGAACATAGTATAATTCGCTCTGCGAAGAGGTCCTCTTTTAAAGAATACTGCAGCCGGATTAAAATCCGAAGTCAAACGGCTAGGTTGGTAAAAGTTCTGAAGAAGGACCAAACCATAACTCGCGTTCACTCAAGAGACCTGATGGCTCTTTAACGGAGACTAGGATTGAGACACTCTCTGTTCTTCTAGAGACTCACTTTCCTGTGAATCAGATGATGGTTACGGCTTCCTCTCCCTCGACTGGTGAGGAAGGGTATGCGAGAACCACAGTGTCAAGGTGCAACTGGTTTGTTGCCAGAACGATGTCTAATAATGATGCCCTAAGATATGCTACTGAGTCTTTTGGCAGTCTCAAATCGCCCGGTCTGGATGGCATCCTACCTATTGCACTTGAAAAAGTGTTGAGCTTTAGTTGGCGACCTTGAAAACAGGTTTTTCCAGCATCTCTTGCACTTGCCTACATAACACAACATATTCAAATATGTACATATACGAAAAAAAATGGGAATTTATAAAATTTATGAATGTGTATGAAATTGATAACTAAATTTTTGTTCTTTTTATACCCGAGCGCACTTGTGCACAAGGGTATTATAACTTTTTACGGTTATTTGTTACTGACATACCTAAACAAAAGCATTAGCGTTGTCTGGCTGTCAAACAATTCTCATGTCCATACAATTTGTATGAAGCATACCGAAACGACGCGGCGTCAACGCTGAGCGGTTGGAAAATCCGATTTTGACTGGGCGTTAGGTATTGAAGTTGGCCGCAGAAAACGGAGAAACTGTCATTTTCGTGTTACACACAAACAAACCTATGCTTGCTATTGGTGTTATTTCTGCATTTGACGTGGCGTTGACGCTTTTGTTTAGGTATGGCACTTCGGCGCTAACGCAAGGCGTCAGGAACCGCTCCGCCCAACGCTTTTGTTTAGGTATGGCAGTAACAGCCAAACCGAATCGAGATAGATATAGACAAATGTATACATAAATGATCAGAATGAAAAGAGAAGTCGATTAAGCCATATCTATCTGTCCGTCCGTCCGTGTACACGATAACTCGAGCAAAAATTGAGATATCTCAACGAAATTTGGTACGTAGATTGCCTTTTACCCAAGGTAGGTTGGTATCGAAAATATCGGACGGTAACCACGCCCACTTCCCATCTAACGGTAGTTTTCAGAAATACGAAAACTGCGATATTTCAGTAACTACTGAAGTTATTCACTGAAAATTGATATTTACAATAATTTTTAGACGTAAAATAAGAATATTATAATTTTTTGGAAAATGGGCGTAGCCACGCCCACTTATGATTACATGTGTATATCTTGGTACCCGCTGCTCCAATTTCTCCCAAACTTGGAACAGTTGTTGGCCTTACCAAATGGCTGAAAATTATAAAAATCGGACAATAACCGCGCCCACATCCCATATAACGGTAATTTAGAGAAATACGAAATCTGCGATAAATCAGTAAATACTAAAGCCAATTTACTCAAAATTGATGTTTGCAATAACGCTTTAAAAAAAAAACACGTTTATGATGGAAAATGGACGTGACACCGCCCGCTTATGATCAGGTATGTATATCTCGGTAACCGTTCGATAGATTTGTACCAACCTTGGTAGGATTATTCGCTTACCACATAAAAGCAAAATGTTAAAAATTATTGAAATCGGACTAAAAATACTCCAACTTTTCATATAATGGTATATTTTACAAATTCTTGAAACTTCGATATTTCGAAATTTAAAGACGCTAATTTACCCAAAATTGATAATAAAGCACTCCCTTGAAATAAGTAACATTATTATAGAATTTTGGAAAGTGTACGTGTTATCGCCCACATCGAACCATATAAGTTTATCCCATTAGATAAGTGTAACTGAACACACTATCGAAATCGTTAGATTTAGGGGTAAAACCACTCTTCTTACCATGTAACGGCAGTTTTCAGAAAAGTGAAAAACTATATTTAATACTTGCGCCGGGTATTTAATGTTCGGCCCCACCCGAACTTAGCCTTTTTTACTTGTTATCTTTAGTTTTATAATAAAAAAGCTCGGTAATCGCAACAATCTCGGTTATCGCAACAACCACTGATTTTAATCTGTCACTATTACCGAGGATATATTATAATTTGTTGTCCTTTACTCGCCTTACGCTTAATACTTGTTGCTCAAAATACCAAAATTGAGTATTAATTTGATAAGATTTTATTAATAGATGCGAATAGAAAACTCAAAAATTCATATCTTTTTAACACAAAAACACCTCCGTAAATATTTTAGAATCTTTTAACATGCAACGGTACCATGCAAAAAAAAAATTTGCCCCAGATATAAGCTTTTGATTGATTCAATTTTGAAAATTTAGAAATTTTGCAACTTTTTAATTTTTCAATATATTTTTTTAATACACTTATTTTTATGTCCCCAAGTATACTCTTTAAAACTAGTCCAAGATGGTTTAGTAGCTATAGTAGTTTTTGAGATATTAAAAAAATTTACTTGAAAAACTGGAAAAATAGTGAAATTTTGAATTTCGCATAACTTTTGCAAACATTTTTTTCTGTTGGTGGAACTTCATTATAGCATGAAAGAAAACTTCTGCCCAAATTTCATGCAAAGCTAAAGGGGTCGAGTCCAACCATTGGGCTAGGGACCAGGGTTGTTGCGAATATTTTTCCGAAATAAAAGTCCTTTCCGCTTAATAAACAAACCGCCTGTCCAAATTAAACAAATTTGGTATCATATGAAAGAGGACTGAAATAGCTTTTAAACAGAAATAGCGAAGGACCTCTATTTATAATTTTTTATAATTTTTTTAATTGAAATATTTTTCAATATGTGAGTTTCTTCATTTAGACATTTCAGTTTTAAAGTCCTCTTTCATTTGATACCAAACTTGTTTAATTTGGATAAGCGGTTTGTTTATTATCCGGAAAGAACATATGGTCCCTCTAGTCATGGCAGGCACCTTGTTGTTGGTGGGGGGCTTAGTCGAATCATGATCAGTCCTTATCAGTGGGTGGGAGTGCAATTGTGTCTTTATCTCCGGGTATTGGGCGAGTGCACTCCATTCCTCTGGTTCGAGCTGCTCTTAAACGAGACCAAGAACTGCCGACCATTTAATCCAGGGTTTACCACCAGACTGGCAGACACAGGGAGTAATTATTTAGGCCAGCTCCAGCGACAAGGTCGAAAACAAATGGCCGGAGCGCAGAGCGTGGCAGACTAAAAATTTGCTCAGCGATGCGGAGTCTGGGGTAGCTGCAGAGGTAGGCAGCTGGTGCGACGTTATCGACTACGAAGCGGCAAAGGACGCTGGAGGGGGAAACCTCTGTTGTTAAAAAACAGCGCATCGGACCGGCTCCTACCTCTAGCGGCGATTTGTCACCCCCAGTTGTAAAGGTTGGCCACATCCCTTAGTTGTGGTAATCTAAGAATATGAGCGTACATAAAATATGAGGAATAAATCTAGCTGGCTCTTTGGAACTAGGGGTCATGGATAGTAGCAGAGAGGGCGGCGCTATCACCGACGAAAAATGGAAGCGTGTTGCGGCGCCCATGTCAGCCGTATTCCTGAGGGTGGTCAAGGGGAATCCTGGGCCACTACCTAGGTGTGAGAGTGCCGGATAGAATTCTGGAGAATGAAGGTTCTTAGACTAATCTCCAACACTCGAAGGTGACACACAATGGGGTAGTCGACCCTGAAACTAGCACCAAATAAAGGAGAAAAATACAAGTCTGAAAATAGTTGAGTGGGACATTTTTTTTATGAAGGTTTTTATGGCATTTCCAAAGAGCGAAAAAAGTGAAGCTTTAATTGTGGTTCTTATAAATAATTTTTATTATTAATGATAATTTGTTAAAAGCATAACCATCACTAATTACAAACTAAATATCATCGCTATCATTATCATAGTTATCCTCATCATTATCTTCATCACTATTTTCGTGATCAACATCATCACTTTACGGAAATACTACTTTCAAAAGGTTTCTTCATAGAGCAGACAAATTTACCCACATTTCCACGTTTAATAATAACTGTTTTGTTAATTGTTCATGAAAAAAGAAACATCATTATTCTTCATAGGTAATTTTTTATATGATAATGAGTCCGAATTGCACAAATTTTCTCTATGTTCTTGTTAAGCTTAGAAAGCAGTTTAAAAAATATAACCAACCATCATCTTCTTCGCTTGCGTCATTATCATTGCCATCAACATCTTCATCACCACTATACTTCTACATAATTACCTACTATTTTGCTTTTTTCGGTAAATCCTCCAAATTTATTTTGGCGTAGTTTTCTCACTCTGTGCCGCACTTGCGAGACAAATAGAGAACGTTTAAAGGTCTTAAGGTCTTTGATTCGTGCTTCCAGAGCATCTTTTAACAATTGACCATAGCGTGGGATATTATCTCTGACCCTTGGATGAAATATTTGTGGAGTGTTGGGGCACTTTCTCATTCTCCGGTTACCCGTCTACCCGTAACTGGGTTAGTTAAAAATATCATCATTCTCATTATTTCTATTCACTGCGCATGCACTTAACGCTATAAATATGCAAAATCAATCTTCACGGTTTCACATAAACCCTATAAATCATTGCACAAATAAATAACGTCATTCTAAGGCCCACTTACAGAACAGCAGGTTATCTATTTATCTCGAAGTTTACCGGTTAAATTGATAAATTGGCTTGCACAACGAATGGTTAGGAGTAAAATTAGAGCTAAATCGTTAAATATTTAGACAATCAATTTTCGAAGGTTAACTTGCTAACTATACTACATATGGGTGTTTCCATAAAAAATTAAACCGAAAATGCAAGTAAATGAATTCAAACGGCTTTATAACTTTAATTTCAGTAAAAAAGGTTTTGAAAGCGCGAAACGGTGGAGAGAAGAACTGAAAAATTTAAATAAAAATTAAATTAAGTGTTACTAGTAAAATAAATTTTATGGGTGAAAAATCTGTCACGTCCGTTACCAGATTTTATTTCAAAATTAAATCAACAACGAATTGCTTCTGATTAAAAATGAATTGGTTGCAACGTCCCATAATTTGACTTTATTTAAAGAATGTTTAATAAAGACAAAACCTTACAGGATTCGCTGAGTTTTGCTTATTTTTACAAGAACTCTGAAATCATTTCTGTTTTTGTCCCATCCGTTATGCCCTCCTTTTCATCGATTTTCTCGACGTCAGTGTTCCTAGCGCACCTATGTATTGTTTTTGTCAACCAAACGACGGTATAAAAGCTACACCACGGCAAATTTTTTTACAAGTGACTTCAGTTTTCGTATGATTTATTTAACTCTAAAGTCGTACGAATGTCGCGTCCGTAACCCAGGATATGCTCATATGTCAATTCTGCCAGTAACAAGAAAAAAAATTGAGATTTCAAAAATATTTTTGAAAACATATGTATGTATCTACATACATATTCAAGTATTCATTTTTCCGCCTTCAGCTCTCAGGTTTTTGTCAGTCTGGCGTAAAAAATATATTCGATTAAAATGCACCAACCGTGTTAGTGGTCCATCCAACAAAGCGAACTCTCAGATGTGCCGCTGGCCAATTCTAATAAGAAATGTAAGCAAGCGTCAAAAAAGAGAGAGTGGTGCTACTTAATTAAGAAATCACTTGTGTTACTTAACTCTGGGCCAGTTCTCAATGCTGCAAGACATTGTGTGGTTTAGGAATATAACAATTGAACTCCGAGCTACTTAATTCTCTATTTATATATTTAACTCTGCATGTTCTGCAAGTGGGCCTAAGGGCCAGTTTTTCAGTGCACGGCTGTGGTTTAAACTTAGTAGAAACGCTCGAGCTGCTGTTCAATTTAAACGCAGTTTACTTGATCTAAGTTTAAACTGGCAAATCACTTGTGTTACTTAACTCTGGGCCAGTTCTCAATGCTGCAAGACATTGTCTGGTTTAGGAATATAACAATTGAACTCCGAGCTACTTAATTCTCTATTTATATATTTAACTCTGCATGTTCTGCAAGTGGGCCTAAGGGCCAGTTTTTCAGTGCACGGCTGTGGTTTAAACTTAGTAGAAACGCTCGAGCTGCTGTTCAATTTAAACGCAGTTTACTTGATCTAAGTTTAAACTGGCACTGAAAACTTGGCCCTAAGCTATTATTATAAAATTTAATAAACCAAATTTAATTTTATAAATCTGTGCAGATATGGTTATGGTTGGTTGGTTGGTAGAAGCGTCGCCTGCGTATGTTCCCAGGACCCAATTAGTGCTGAAAATTTATTTATTTATTTATTTATTTCACATGTATGTAGAGTAAGACATGAAGTCTTTTCAGTGTACGTATTTGAAAGTTCAATCACAAAAATTCATTTCCAATGAAGTATAAATACTAAACTTAAGATAGCATTAGCAAATATACAGGTAATATTCTTATACTATAGAAGAGGCAAAGAAAAAGAGGTGAAAGATTACTACCTAAACAGATTTGTAACTGCCCTTTTGAAGCATCTACTTGATTTAATACATTTAATTGATAATGGTAAGGAATTCCACAGCCTGATGACACTAACGAAAAACAATCTGGAAGCTGTTAATGTTTTATATTTGGAGAGAACAATATTATGTGTGCGAGAAGACTGAACAAAGTTTAATTTTTGAAAAAGGTAGCGAGGCTGATGATATTTAATTATTTTGAAAAGGAATATAATATTTCGAACATTAAGGTAATTTTCCAGACTAAAACCTAGGATACTTTTAGTATAAAACGAAATGTGATCATATTTTCGCTTAAAATATATAAATCTAAGGGCATTGTTTAAGGCTAGATTTAACTTATTTTTTGATTCGCTATCAAGACTACCATAAACCACTTCAGAGTAAGATATCTTGGGAACAATAAGGGCCTGTACGAGTTTAAGTTTTGTGTTGATGGGTAGACAGTAACATGTTTGCCACAGATTTCGTAAGGTGTAATATACCTTCGATATGATATAATTTATGTGGTCTGTGCAACTTAGATGGGAATTTATTTTAAATCCAAGGCTTGTCACTACCGATTGAAGCTGATCTCTGTATCGTTCAGCACAATTGGCGACAGACCACTCAGGTTAAAAGAGTCGCGCGCTATTGGTAGTAGAGGTTTACGCCGACAGGCGGCGGCGGCGACGCCGGCACGTCTGGAAACGCCGGCGCTACTGCCCATAAGGTAGATTCCAAAGCACCATGAGGCTACTAATCTTATCAAGTCATCTCGTCAGCGTTAGGCATTCACCATGTCAATTCAGGTGTACAAGCGAGCACTGCGGTAGCTCGGTATCAATTAACTGTTACATCTCTCAGTTGGTGAATTATATATTGAATGAATTTTTATATTAACTTAACCTGCATTTGTATTTATGCAACTTTAGTATACGATTGTATTGAATCCTCTATTATTGAATTTGCAACATAATATCGATAGTCCAAACGCTATGTAACGATTTGAGTGTCTGCGGGTGGCAACGCAGTCGTTGGTCGCTCGCTACTTTTATATACACATACATACATATGCTTTTTGACATTTAATTTTTTCGCTGCATTAGCACTCACTCACAAATTTTATGTCGCCAAAAGCAGAAGTAACCCGCTGTAAAAACACAAAATTGAAGTTTTGTTCCTGAATTGTAATAAACCGAATATAAAAACCTCAAGTTCCTCTCGTGTCTTTTTTGATTCGGAACAACGCGTATTTTACCCAAATTTGTCGGTAATCGCAGTCGTAGTCGGTCGGATTAGGTTTCACACAAATTCCCGCGATACACAGTGCAACCACAAACCGGCGTCTTGTGATAGCCGCCAAATAAACGCCACTAGTGTCTCGCTTAAAAATTGGGCGTTTAACTGGTGCGGAGAATCCAGGGCCAGTGCTAAGCCATTGAAGCGCGAGGATACTTCCACGCCACGATCTACACCACCATAGCCGCAGTTTCAACCCGGCATTATCGGCGCATCGTACCACCGCCTGCTTTCAACCATCACCCGGAGCCACCATCTCGTCCTCGACCGCCATCAGTCTGTACCCCCCGTCGCCTCAGAACGTCATCGCCACCAACTACTCCGTGCTTAGGAAAAGGAAGCGAACAAGCTTCCAATTTGGTCCTTCGTCGCCATTGTACAAGCCAGCAACCCAGTCCCGGAAGGGAGGATAAGTAAAAAATCCATATTTAAACAGTAAGTGAGATTCCCTATTTCTTACTAACCCCACACACATTCTAACCCCACACATTCGGGCATATATGGTTGCTGTAATTGCACCAATTAACCGTATATAATTGCGTATAAAAACAGATCCTGCGGCTATTAATTATATAAGAAACGGTATTCTCATTTCGGTAAACTAAAGTCACTTCTATATATATATAGTATATAAATCCCTCTGTCCCTTTTCCCGCGCAAAAATAATTTTAAACGGCTCGCAATTATCCGATAATATATAAAAGTCACATACATATACAGTCGCAGTGGTGTTATTTACAAAATAGAACTTCAGTTCTCTCGTTATATCTCCCGCGCAAAATTAGCCACTGTATATACGTTGTATACATACATACATATGTACATCCAAACATTTTTCTCGCATGCAAGTAAATATATCTACTTACATATGGGAGTATCGCTGATTTAAGAGCAAGTGTTTATCGATTCGAAAACCCAAATCAGAGAAAATTACACATACACAATAGTTATCTTAGCCGCAATACAGCAACATAAGCAAATAAATAGGAAAAAATTCCTAGATTCCCTACTAGCCCCTACACATTTATACAAATTTTCTCTCCTTGAATATTGCACAACCCATATACTCATATACATATTCATATTTATAATACATAATATTTGGAATCGTGCGATACAGGGGTTGGTGTGAGCTTCTAAGCGCTTGCGATAAAGTGAAATAAAATCGCCATAGGTAAATACAAAGACTACGGCGATACATATATGTCCATACATACAATAACCAAGTGGATACAGTCGCGTGCAATAAAAAAGTTGCATTCTCGTAAAAATAAAGTAAACATTCTTCTCTCGGTTCGTTTTCAAATCTCGTGAACAAATACCTTTGATACATAAATATAAACTATCGAATAGCACAACCAAATATTCACATTCTCAAAAAATAAATACAAAATCAATTAGTATTAATCAATACACATCAATACACAATATACATCAAGTTAATTTACTTCTGTGACAAGCCTTAGAGTGGAATCCCATCCCACGAAGTTAAGGGTTCAGTGGATACCAAACTCACAAATTCATTTATTTACAGTTTCTCATTGGGACAAACACTCTAGGACTCATCAACACAAAGCTTGTCTACCTGAGTTCAAGCGTTAACGCTATCATTATACAATTGCATCCAGCCTTTAATTTCTCTCGATTTTACTCAGTATCGTTAATTGCCTATTTCTCGAATGTTTGGTGCACAAAACACTGACGATAGGCCAAAAATACCCAAAATGAGTGACGAGAAAAAATCCCAAGGGACTTCCACGGAGTCTCAACGCTTAACGCGGGCAGCTGGAAAGTCGAACAACAAAAACAAAGCAATCGTTCGCCTCAGCTAAGTTCAGCTCAGAAACGGATAACTTCTTGGACTACTGTACTCGATTCAGGTCCACCCCAATCCAAGACAACACGGAGTCTGCGTTAATGATAAAAGATAATAATATCGATAATTTCTGGATACGAGTCCAAAATATGTACGATACAATCGTGGAAACAGATGAGCAGGACTTGCCCAAAGATTTTAAGCCGTCCGCATATAATAAATACAGGTCCTGTCTCATAGCTTATGAAGACACTAAAGCCCAAAGCGGGGACCAAATCCAGATGCTTATACAAATGAGCAATCCCACGCCTCCTCCCAATATATCACAGGCTCAAGAAAATTCAGGCCTCAGATTAAAAGTCCCACCTTGTGACACAGAAATATTTTATGGGGGTTATGACCAATGGCCGTCCTTCCGTGATATGTTCACGGCGGTCTACATAAACCACCCCAAACTGTCACAAGCCCAGAAATTGTACCATCTCAGGTACAAAACGCAAGGTAAAGCTGGTCAAATAGTACAAACTACCGATCAGACGGATATTTTCGAAGAAGAGCCCTCCAGCTCCCAAAAAACCCGAGTACAATCATTTTACTCAGAGAATGAAAGTAAGATACTCCTGCCTACAGCCATTGTCCCAGTAGCACATAGAGGGGAAATATTCAAGCTCAGAGCCCTCGTAGACCAGGGTTCTGAGCGAAGCTTTATCTCCACAAAAGCACAAATTAAACTAAGACTGCCTTATAAACTCTCAAAATTTTAAATCTCCTGCATGGGCGGGGGAATCGTTCAAACCTCCAACAAACTATGCTCTCTGGTCTTGGTCTCTGCCGATATGAAAACCAAAATTAACGCTCAAGCTATAGTATTGCCGCAGCTGACCAAGATGCTTCCCAAGTTCCAACTAAACAATACTGACAAAGAGAAATGGTCCCATCTCCAGCTAGCAGATCCAAATTGCCACTCCCCAGCTCAGATCGACCTCGTTTTAGGCAGTGACATAATCCCTCAAATCATCCAGGACGGCATTGAAAAACTCTCTCAGAATCTGCTAGCTCAAAAAACAATATTTGATTGGATACTAAGTGGTCAGGTTTCTGAAAAAGTGGCTGCCTTCTCTACTCAAGTAGAAGAAACCTCTAATGAGCAGCTTGATGTACAATTGCGAATGTGCGAGTCGTCTTCAATGCATCAAGAAAGTCAGGGTCCGGGTACTCCCTGAACGATGTTCTCTATACCGGTCCGGCTCTCCAACCCGATTTGATGCTCCTGAACCTCAAGTGGCGGACGTACCGGTTTGTCTTCTACGGCGACGTCGAAAAGATGTATCGCCAAATACTCCTTCACGAGGACGACCAAGA